>NW_019943676.1:132387-134838 GCF_002910315.2 Salvelinus sp. IW2-2015 | reverse complement strand
TCTCTCTGTTTCTCTCTCTCTCTGTTTCTCTCTCTGTTTCTCTCTCTCTCTGTTTCTCTCTCTCTCTGTTTCTCTCTCTGTTTCATTCTCTCTCTGTTTCTCTCTCTGTTTCACTCTCTACAACACCGTGCAGCTGACACTGATCTCTGATCAGCAAAACACACCATTTAGCTCAAAGCTTGCATTTCATGATTCAATTAAAACATATTTATTTCTGATTAAAACTAAAAGCCTAGTTTCAGTATTACAGCCTCTGTCACAGTGCTTCATGCAGTTAAGCTACCGTAGCCTACAGGTAGCCTACGGGTAACTGGCAGCTTCACTGACATCATAGGCCTCTCAGCGTCAATCCGCCTGTCTGTCCACCCAGTCAATAGAATGCCTCATACTAACGAGGCCGTTCCACATGAACTAAAACCCTCTCACCCCCCCCTACTTCCTCCATCCCTTCATCCCTCTCCTCAGTCAGCACCTTCCATAACGCCATCACTCCATCTGTATTGCTTTAATTCAGACAGACAGGCTGACATATCTCGGAGAGACGGAAGCTGTGTCTGGTCAAACCCACGCTTCTCTTTCACTCTCGTTGTCGCTCGCTCTCTCTCTCTCTCTCTCTCTCTCTCTCTTTCTTTCATCTTTCTTTCTTTCTGTCTCTCTCGCTACTTGACACCGTCTTTCTTTCTCTCTGGCTCGGTCTCTGATCATACCAGAAGAGCAATCAGTCAATGCCCAGTTAATGGAAAAATTGGCTGAAAAAGAGAAATGGGTAGAGTGAAAGAGAAATGGAGGGAGAGAGAGAAGCAGGTGGAGGAGCAGAGCAGAGAAACAGTAGTTCTTTACAGAATGAACCTACCTGGGTCAATGCCATCCTACAGGTGAGTTCTATATCAATGATACAGCCTGGCATCCTACAGGTGAGTTTTATATCAATAACACAGCCTGCCATCCTACAGGTGAACAGCCTGCCGTCCTAGAGGTGAGTTCTATATCAATGATACAGCCTGCCATCCTACAGGTGAGTACTATATCAATGATACAGCCTGCCATCCTACAGGTGAGTTCTATATCAATGACACAGCCTGCCATCCTACAGGTGAGTACTATATCAATGACACAGCCTGCCATCCTACAGGTGAACAGCCTGCCATCCTACAGGTGAGTTCTATATCAATGANGAACAGCCTGCCATCCTACAGGTGAGTTCTATATCAATGACACAGCCTGCCATCCTACAGGTGAGTTCTATATCAATGACACAGCCTGCCATCCTCCAGGTGAGTTCTATATCAATGACACAGCCTGCCATCCTACAGGTGAGCAGCCTGCCATCCTTCCATCCGTTACGTATTACACTCCGGGGAATTCAGAGAATTCTGTTTCAACTTTATATTAACTTGTTTTAATAAACGTGTTGTTGATCAAGCTTTCATCAGCCCCTGATTTCTTCTCTGCCTTTCTGTTTCCCACAGGATATTAGAAGGGCGGGAATAACAGACAGCCCTGTTATTATTAATAGGGTAGTTATGTGATGGTACCCGTTATGAAAGGATAGCACGATGACAGAGTGCTACGGCATGGTGATCATAGCCTGAGACCCACAATGCACCCCTTTCCCTGTGGGCCCTGATCAAGAGTAGTGACGTCATTTATAGAACGGCAGGTAAGGGTGCTCTGGAGCGGCTTGATGTTCTTTACCATTCGGCCATCAGATTTGCCACCAATGCTCCTTATAGGACACATCAGTGCACTCTGTACTCCTCTGTAAACTGGTCATCGCTGTATACCCGTTCCAAGACCCACTGGTTGATGCTTATTTATAAAACCCTCTTAGACCTCATTCCCCCCTATCTGAGATATCTACTGCAGCCCTCATCCTACACATACAACACCCGTTCTGCCAGTCACATTCTGTTAAAGGTCCCCAAAGCACACACATCCCTGGGTCGCTCCTCTTTTCAGTTCACTGTAGCTATCGACTGGAACGAGCTGCAACAAACACTCAAACTGGACAGTTTTATCTCCATCTCTTTATCCAAAGACTCAGTCATGGACACTCTTACTGACAGTTGTGGCTGCTTTGTGTGATGTATTGTTGTCTCTACCTTAATGCCCTTTGCGCTGTTATCTGTGCCCAATAATGTTTGTGCCATGTTTTGTGTTACTACTGTGTTGCACTGCTGCCATGTTGTGTTGCTACCAAGCTGTATTGTCATGTTGTGTTGCTGCCATGCTGTGTTGTCATGTTCTGTTGCTACCATGTTGTACTGCTGCCATGTTGTGTTGCTACCAAGCTGTGTTGTCATGTTGTGTTGCTACCATGCTGTGTTGTCATGTTGTGTTGCTACCATGTTGTGTTGCTATGTGGTTGGCTAACCAGTGTGTGTTGTTGTCCATGTGTTGCTACCATGTTTTGTTGTCCATTGTTTCTACCCCATGGTTGTGTTGTCATTG
>NW_019943676.1:125003-126357 GCF_002910315.2 Salvelinus sp. IW2-2015 | reverse complement strand
TGCTACCATGT
Source organism: Salvelinus sp. IW2-2015 (assembly GCF_002910315.2). Lineage (NCBI taxonomy): Eukaryota > Metazoa > Chordata > Actinopteri > Salmoniformes > Salmonidae > Salvelinus > Salvelinus sp. IW2-2015. Next base: position 126,346 of record NW_019943676.1, on the reverse strand, counting down.
TGTGTTGTTGTCATGTGTTGCTACCATGCTGTTGTCATGTGTTGCTACCATGCTGTGTTTTAAAGTGTTGCTACCATGCTGTGTTTTAAAGTGTTGCTACCATGCTGTGTTTTAAAGTGTTGCTACCATGCTGTGTTGTCATGTGTTGCTGCCATGCTGTGTTTTAAAGTGTTGCTACCATGCTGTGTTTTAAAGTGTTGCTACCATGCTATGTTGTTGTCTTAGGTCTCTCTTTATGTAGTGTTGGTGTTGTGTGTAGATTGATGAGGGAAAAAAACAATTGAAACCTTTTTAGAACTAGGCAAGTCAGTTAAGAACAAATTCTTATTTACAATGACGGCCTGCCCCGGCCAAACCCGGACGACGCCGGGCCAATTGTGCGCCGTCCTATGTGACTCCCAATCACAGACGGATGTGATACAGCCTGGATTCGAACCAGGGACTGTAGTAATGCCTCTTGCACTGAGATGCAGTGCCTTAGACCACTGCGCCACTCGAGAGCTCATCTACAGAAGTACTCAGGACTTTGTTGTATACTGAACAAACATATAAATCCAACCACTTCAAAGATATGACTGAATTACAGTGCATATAGGGTAATCAGTCAATTGAAATACATGTATTAGGCCCTACTCTATAGATTTCACATGACTGGACAGGGGCGCAGCCATGGCTGGGCCTGGGAGGGCATAGGCCCACCCACTTGGGAACCAGGCTCAGCCACTGGGGAGCCAGGCCCAGCCAATCAGAATTTGTTTTCCTCCACAAAAAGGCCTTTATTACAGACAGAAATATGGTGGCTGGTCTCAGACAATCCCGCAGGAGCCAGATGTGGAGGTTCTGGGCTGAAAATGAAATTCTCTGGCAACAACTCTGGTGGACATTCCTGCAGTCAGCATGCCAACTGCACGCTCCCTGAAAACTTGAGACATCTGTGGCATTGTGTTGTGTGACAAAACGGCACATTTTAGAGGCCTTTTAGAGGCCTTTTATTGTCCCCAGCACAAGGTGCACCTGTGTAACGATCATGCTGTTTAATCAYCTTCTTGATGTGCCACACCTGTCAGGTGGATGGATTATCTTGGCAAAGGAGAAATGCTCACTAACAGGGATATGAGAAATAATTTGAGTGAAATAACCTTTTTGTTCGTATGGAAAATGTCTGGGATCTTTTATTTCAGCTCATGAAACACGGGACCAACACTTTACATGTTGTGTTTATATTTTTGTTCAGCGTATATTTAAATTCCGGTTTCTGCTCGTTATGATATTTCTTACTTTTTCTGGATTACGTGTGTATTGCGATAATATCTGCAAATCTGTGAACGCAAAATATTTACTTT
>NW_019943676.1:117666-121439 GCF_002910315.2 Salvelinus sp. IW2-2015 | reverse complement strand
GAGTGTTGGCACAAGAAAGAACACACCTGCTGGATTAATTAACTAGCATTTCTTCTACACGGCAGCATTTGATTCAAGGAAAGGTCAAACACATCACTGGATAATATTTTCCTTTCAATCTAAGATAGACATACCGGTAGTAGCAACATTTGGGGAGGGGTGTGAGAGAGCGAGAGATAGAGAGAGAGAGACAGAGAGATGGAGAGAGAAAGGAGAGAGGGCGAGAGAGAGGGAAGAGAGAGGAAGAGAGGGGAAAGACAGAGGGAAAGACAGAGGAGAGAGAGGGAAAGACAGAGGGAGAGAGAGACAGAAGAGAGAGAGAGAAAGAAGGAGAAGAGAGAGAAGAGAGAGAGGAGGAGAGAGAGAGAGAAAGAGAGGGAGAGAGAGGAAGGAAGAGAGAGGAGAGAGAGGGAAAGAGAGAGAGAGAGCGAGAGAGAGAAAGAGAGAGAGAAGAGAAGAAAGAGGAGAGAGAGAGAGAGAAAGAGAGAGAGGAGAGAGAGAGGACAGAGAGAGAGAGAGACAGGGAGAGAGACAGAGAGAGGGAGAAAGAGGGAAAGAGAGAGAGTAGGGCTGCTACATGTCTGTATCGTAGATCAGCAGTCCTGTATGTAGTGTGTGTGTGTGTGTGTGTGTGTGTGTGTGTGTGTGTGTGTGTGTGTGTGTGTGTGTGTGTGGTGTGGTGTGTTGTGTGTGTTTGTCCTTCATGTGTTCTGCATTACTCCAGCATTCCTAGAATCCTGCCCCACTTCTAACAGATACCCACCATGCCAGACAACATAACCCACCGGGCCAGACATACACCCACCATGCCAGACATACCCCCACCATGCCAGACATACACCCACATGCCAGACATACACCACCATGCCAGACATACCCCACCATGCCAGACATACACCCACCATGCCAGACATACACCCACCATGCCAGACATACACACAGCAGAAATAACAGATACCCACCATGCCAGAACACACAGAGCAGAATAACAGATACCCACCATGCCAGACACACACACAGCATAAATAACAGATACCCACCATCCAGACAACACACAGCATAAATAATGAAAAACAGCTTCTATCTCAAGGCCATCAGACTGTTAAACAGCCACCACTAACATTTAGCGGCCGCTGCCAACATACTGACTCAACTCCAGCCACTTTAAAAATGGGAATTGATGGAAATTATGTAAAAATGTACCACTAGCCACTTTAAACAATGCCACTTAATACAATGTTTACATACCCTACATTACCCATCTCATATGTATATACTGTACTCTATATCATCTACTGCATCTTGCCATCTTTATGTAATACATGTACCACTAGCCACTTTAAACTATGCCACTTTATGTTTACATACCCTACAGTACTCATCTCATATGTATATACCGTACTCTATACCATCTACTGCATCTGCCATGCCGTTCTGTACCACCACCATTCATATATCTTTATGTACATATTCTTTATCCCTTTACACTTGTGTGTGTGTGGTAAGGTAGTAGTTGTGGGAATTGTAGGTTAGATTACTGTTGGTTATTACTGCATTGTCGGAACTAGAAGCACAAGCATTTCGCTACACTCGCATTAACATCTGCTAACCATGTGTATGTGACTAATAAAATTTGATTTGATTTGATTTGAATAAACGAGTACCCACCCTGCAGACACACACACAGCATAATAACAGATACCCACCATGCCAGACACACACCAAAGCATAATAACAGATACCCACCATGCCAGACACACACACAGCATAAATAACAGAATACCCACCATGCCAGACACACAACAAGCATAAATAACAGTATCCCACCATGCCAGACACACACACAGCATAAATAACAGATACCCACCATGCCAGACACACACACAGCATAAATAACAGATACCCACCATGTTTGGTGTTTATAACATACATGTGTTCTGTTTAGAAGGTAAATGTGATTGGGTGTGTTCAGTTAGAAGGTACATGTGATTGGGTGTGTTCAGTTAGAAGGTAAATGTGATTGGGTGTGTTCTGTTTAGAAGGTAAATGTGATTGAGTGTGTTCTGTTAGAAGGTAAATGTGATTGAGTGTGTTCTGTTTAGAAGGTAAATGTGATTGAGTGTGTTCTGTTTAGAAGATAAATGTGATTGAGTGTGTTCTGTTTAGAAGTAAATGTGATTGAGTGTGTTCTGTTAGAAGGTAAATGTGATTGAGTGTGTTCAGTTAGAAGGTAAATGTGATTGAGTGTGTTCTGTTTAGAAGGTACATGTGATTGGGTGTGTTCTGTTTAGAAGGTAAATGTGATTGAGTGTGTTCTTTTAGAAGGTAAATGTGATTGAGTGTGTTCTGTTAGAAGGTAAATGTGATTGAGTGTTGTCTGTATAGGTACATGTGATTGGGTGTGTTCTGTTTAGAAGGTAAATGTGATTGAGTGTGTTCTGTTAGAAGGTACATGTGATTGGGTGTGGTCTGTTTAGAAGGTAAATGTTGATTGAGTGTGTTCTGTTAGAAGGTACATGTGATTGAGTGTGTTCTGTTAGAAGGTAAATGTGTTGAGTGTGTTCTGTTAGAAGGTAAATGTGATTGAGTGTGTTCTGTTTAGAAGTACATGTGATTGGGTGTGTTCTGTTTAGAAGGTAAATGTGATTGAGTGTGTTCTGTTAGAAGGTAAAATGTGATTGAGGTGTGTTCTGTTTTAGAAAGGTAAATGTGATTGAGTGTGTTCTGTTAGAAGGTACATGTGATTGGGTGTGTTTTGTTAGAAGGTACATGTGATTGGGTGTGTTCTGTTAGAAGGTACATGTGATTGGGTGTGTTCTGTTAGAAGGTACATGTGATTGGGTGTGTTCTGTTTAGAAGGTAAATGTGAGTGGGTGGTATGAAGTTAGGAACCTGGCATTCTGACTAGAAAACATCAGGTTCTCCAAATTCCAATGGTAAAAAGAGACAAGTGCATGTTATAGTAAATCTTTAACATTGCTCACTAAATCACTGTGGCCAGAAACATAAACCTTACATAGTATAACCAGTAAATGTACAATCTGCCTAACGTAGACATCTAATATAATCTCCTTTACAAACTGTCAAATATATAAAGCTCGCAATGAGACACACGTGTCTGTCACCTCATTAAATCTAATTTTTTGTACTGTCCTTGAGGGGATCAAACAATTGATTCCCATTCAAAATTCATGTTTTCCCTAAACCCGAATCCTAAACCAACCTTAACCCTAACCCTAACTTTAACCCTAAACCTTTATGAATACCAACCTGTAACTCCGAACTAAACCCTACAACCTTAACTCCTAATCCTCTAAATTACTCCCTAACCTTAACCATAAACCTAACCTTAACCATAAACCTAACCTTAACCCTAAATCTAACCTTAACCATAAACCTAACCTTAACCATAAACCTAACCTTAACCATAAACCTAACCTTAACCATAAACCTAACCTTAACCCTAAATCTAACCTTAACCATAAACCTAACATTAACCATAAACCTAACCTTAACCATAAACCTAACATTAACCATAAACCTAACATTAACCCCAACCGCTAATTTTCCTTGTAAAACCAAACACACACCCCCCCACTCTCACTCTCACTCACTCTCACTCTCACTCTCTCTCTACCTCTCTCTACCTCTCTCTCTCTCTAAGCAGAACCTGATGTGTGTGTTGGGGCCGGGCCGGGCCTCAGTGCTCTCTCAGGTTACACACAGGAAGGCTGACAGCTAAGAACAATAACAGTGTGTTTTGTCTGGAGCCC
>NW_019943676.1:103277-112520 GCF_002910315.2 Salvelinus sp. IW2-2015 | reverse complement strand
AACCCAAAGATCTACTGTTCTACATACTACTGTCTACTACATACTCACTATCTACTACCGCACCAAAACCACCCACACAAAACAGTGCAAATCACTAAAGAGCTTAACTCACCTATAGAATCTTCTCTCTGTACGGTCTTACTACTCCTTTATCACGTTTGTACCTACACTAGCTTGTACTGTCTATTCTATACCTATCCTACTGTCACCCTACTACTACTCCTACTGTCTACTGCTACCTCTACTACCTACTGTCTACTGCTACTCTACTGTCTACTGATCTACTGACCTACCCTACTTCTACTTCTACTGCTACTACCTATCTACTGTCTACTGTATACTACTGTCTCTACCTACTCATCTACTGTTCTGCTACGTCTACCTACTTACCTACTGTCTTACTGCTCTATATACTAGCTACTGTCTACGTCGTACCATCTACGCTATACCTAACTGTCTACGTTCATACGCTATACTAACCTAACTCCCGAATCGTTCTACCGCTGCTTCCTACTGATCTAAGCTATGCTACTACCTATGTCTATACCTACTGTCTAACTCCTATTCTACTGCTCTACCTACTTCTACTACCTACTTAACCTACCTGTCTACTGTCTCGTCTACTTTCTGACACCTCTCTACTACTACTGATCTCTCACTGTCTACTACACTATCTACTACCTACACCTACGAACTACTGTCTCTACACTACGCTCTCTACTACTGTATACCCTACTACGTCTAGTCTAGTCTACTCACTACCTATCCCTGTCTACTAGTCTACTACCCTACCTACTCCCTTACTGTCTTACACTACTGTCTACTACCTAACTGACTAACTACCCACACTACCGACTGTCACTACTGTCTACTTCACTATACTACGATCTACTACCCTGAACTGACTACTATACTGACTACCACCTACTGTTTAACTAACACTTCTACTACTACATGCTACTAGTCTACTACCTACTGTCTATATGTCTACTACCTACTGTCTACTACTTACTGTCTACTGTCTACTACCTACTGTACTACTGTCTACTACCATACTACCTACCTACCTACTGTCTACTACCCTACTGTCTACTACCTACTGCTCTACTACTACCGACTACCTACGTCTACTACCTAACTTACTCACTACCTACTATACCTATGCTACCTACTACCTACTACCTACTGTCTACTACCTACTGTCTCACTGTCTACTACCTACTGTCTACTGTCTACTACCCTACTGTCTACTACCTTACTGCGTCTACTGTTTAACCTACTGTCTATCTGTCTACTACCTACTACCTACCCCTACTGTCTACATACGCTACTACTACTACCTACTGTCTACTACCACTGTCTGTCTCGGTCTACTACTACTGTTCCTAACTGTCTACTAACCTTACTGTCTTACTACTACTGATCTAGTCACTACACTACGTGCTCTACGGTCTACCAACCTACTGTCTAATGTCTTACTACCGGTACTGCTTATGTCTACTGTACTTTCTCTTACCTTTACTTCTGACGTCTACCACCTAACTGTCTCTCCCTATGACAGTAGTCCACTACCATAGGGAAAAAGGTTTACCCTTTGTATGCATTCCCTTTACTCAGGACCAGGGAAGACTTTCCTAGCCCCATTTAAACATAGTTCACGGTGTGCTTTAACTTCAACAACTAGCAGTTAGTCGTACCCACGTCACTACCGGATGAGTAACCTAATGTAAAAAAACTCTATTCAATTCCTGACAACACGCAGGACAATAGCTTTTAGCTACTTTGAAAATACATCTCATTTCTACCTCTTTATGCCTCATCTCTTTCTCTCTTCTCTCTTCTCCTCTTTATTGCGATACTCTCCTCTCCCACCCGTTCTTTCTCTCTCTCTCTTTCTCTCTCCCCACCCCATGATGTGGGTGTCTCTCTCTCTCTCTCTCTCTTCTCCTCCTCCATCCATATGGCTCTCTCTCTCGTCCCACCCATCTTTCTCTTCTCTCTCATATCTTTCTCCCTCTCCCCACCCATATGTCTCTCCTCTCTCTCCCTCTCTATTTCTCTTCTCCCACCATATGCTCTCATCTCTCTCTTCTCCTCTCTTTTCTCCCTCTCTTTCGCTTACCCCTCCCTCCCTCTCTTTTTCCTACCTCCTCTCTTCCTCTACCGCCTCTACCTCTCCTCCTCTCCTCTTTATTCCATCTCTCTCTCCTTCGAAGCTCTGAATCCTCCCCTCTCCTCTCTCCATATGTCTTCTAGTCCCATTACCACAAGTCCCTGACCCATATTTTATCCCTGCTACTCCAACCTGCTTGTCTCGTGAGCTCCTGGGGCAGTTTGAACACCTGGGGCGTCTGAGAATCGTGTTCCCCCGCCTGGGTTGGCTTGGGCTGCTTGCCTGCTGATGCTGCTAGTGGAGTCGGTCTCTCGTAAGCTATCACCGATTGTGGAAAGAAGGTTTTTTCTCTGCAGTCCAAACTGTAGTTTGTAAATCCTGACTTGGATGTCGGACCGTGCTTTCTCCTATGCTATTACCCAGATTGTCATCAGAACTAGTGAAAAACACACTACAAAGTATTAGATATCAGCGCTACAACTCGAATAGTATATTAGATATATTATCTTTTTTATATAGCTATTACAGTTGAAGTTTGACCATTTACATACACCTTAGCCCATACATTTTAAACTTTTCACAGTTGTTCCTGACATTTATATCCAAGTAAAAAATTCCCCTTTTTAGGTCAGTTAGGATATCAACACTTTATTTTATGAATGTGAAATGTCAAACGCAAATACGGAATGACAAAGATTGACAATAATAAGACAAGAAAATATATAGAGAAATGTTTCTTCAGCTTTTAATTTCTTTCATCACATTCCACAGGGCGGTACAGAGTTCTTCCATTACACCATCAATAGTAGTTTGGTAGCATGGCCTTTAAATTGTTTAACTTGGGTCAAAGATGCCTTCAGTAGCCTTCCCACAAAGCTTCCACAATAAGTTGTGCTAGTGAATTTATGCCCTATTACCTATCCCATGACAGAACGCTGATGATACTGAGGTCAGGTTTAGTAGGCCATCCTTGCTCACACACGCTTTTTTCAAGTTCTACCACACATATTCCTTAAGTAGGAGTAGCTCAGGCTTGTCAGTCGGCCAATCACCAATTACCTTGACTTTGTTGACATACCTTACCGCCATTTTTGCCACAGACTTTTGGAAGTATGTTGGCGCCGTCATTGTCCATTTGGAAGACCCATTTGCGACACAAGTTTAACTAACTTCCTGACTGATGTCTGGAGATGTTGCTTCAAATATATCCACATAATATTCYTACCTCATGATGCCATCTATTTTGTGAAGTGCACCAGTCCCTCCTGCAGCAAAGCACCCCCACAACATGATGCTGCCACCCCCGTGCTTCACGGTTGGGATGGTGTTTTTCAGCTTGCAAGCCTCCCCCTTTTTTCTCCAAACATAGCGATGGTCATTTTGGCCAAACAGTTCTATTTTTGTTTCATCAGACCAGATGACATTTCTCCAAAAAGTACGATCTTTGTTCCCATGTGCAGTTGCAAACCGTGGTCTGGCTTTTTTATGGCGGTTTTGGAGCAGTGGCTTCTTCCTTGCTGAGCGTCCTTTCAGGTTATGTCGATATAGGACTCGTTTTTACTGTGGATATAGATACTTTTGTGCCTGTTTCCTCCAGCATATTCACAAGGTCCTTTGCTGTTGTTCTGGGATTGATATGCGCTTTTCGAACCAAAGTACGTTCATCTCTAGGAGACAGAACGTGTCTCCTTCCTGAGCGGTATGACGGCTGCGTGGTCCCATGGTGTTTATTCTTGCGTACTATTGTTTGTACAGATGAACGTGGTACCTTCAGGCGTTTGGAAATTGAAATTCAGACCCTTTTTCCACATTACAGCTTTATTCTAAAATGCTTTAAATTATATATAATTTCCCCCCTCATCAATCTACACACAATATCCCGTAATGACAAAGCGAAAATAGGTTTTTATTCATTTTAGCGGATTCTTAAAAAAAACAAAAACGAAATACCTTATTTACATAAGTATTCAGACCGTTTACTTTGAGACTCAAAATTGAGCTCAGGTGCATCCTGTTTCTATAGATCATCCTTGAGATGTTCCTACAACTTGATTGGAGTCCACCTGTGGTAAATTCAACTGATTGGACATGATTTGGAAAGGCACACACCTGTCCATATAAGGTCCCACAGTTGACAGTGCATGTCAGAGAAAAAACCAAGCCATGAGGTCGAAGGAATTATCCGTTGAGCTCCGAGACAGGATTGTGTCGAGGCAAAGATCTGGGGAAAGATACCCAAACATTTCTGCAGCGATGAAGGTCCCCAAGAACACAGTGGCTTCCATCATTCTTAAATGGAAGAAGTTTGGAACCACAAAGACTCTTCCTAGAGCTGGCTGCCCGGCCAAACTGAGCAATCGGGGGAGAAGGGAATTGGTCAAGGAGCTGACCAAGAACACGATGGTCACTCTGACAGAGCTCCAGAGTGCCTTTGTGGAGATAGAGAACCTTCCAGAAAGACAACCATCTCTGCAGCACTCCACCAGTCTGGCCTTTATGGTAGAATGGCCAGACGGAAGCCACTCCTCTTATCAGTACAAGGCGTATGACAGCACGCTTGGAGTTTGCCAGAAGGCACCTAAAGGACTCAGACCATCAGAAACAATATTCCCTGTTCTGACGAAACCAAGATTTAGTTATTTGGCCTGAATGCCAAGCGTCACATCTGGAGGAAACCTGGCCTCATCCCAACGATGAAGCATGGTGCTGGCAGCATCATACTGTGGGGAAGTTTTTCTGCAGCAGGAACTGGGAGACTAGTCAGGATTGAGGGAAAGATGGATGGAACAAAGTACAGAGAGATCCTTGAAAAAAACCTGCTCTAGAGCACTCAGGACCTTAGACTGGTGCGAAGGTTCACCCTCAAACAGGACAACGACCATAAGCACACAGCCAAGACAACGCAGGAGTGGCTTCGGGACGAGTCTCTGAATGTCCTTGAGTGGTCAAGCCAGAGCACAGACTTGAACCCGATCGAACATCTCTGGAGAGACCTGAAAATAGCTGTGCAGCGACACTCCTCATCCAACCTGACAGAGCTTGAGAGGATCTGCAGATAACAATAGGAGAAACTCCCAATATACAGGTGTGCTAAGCTTGAAGCGTCATACCCAAGAAGACATGAGGCTTTAATTGCTGCCAAAGGTGCTTCAACAAAGTACTGAGTAAAGGGTTTGAATACTTACGTAAATGTGATATTTCTCTTTTTGCAGCAAACATTAAAAAAAATAGTTTTTTGCTTTGTCATTATGGGGTATTGTGTGTAGATTTAGGAAAAAAGCTATTGAATTTTAAATAAATGTATAAGGCTGTAACGTCACTAAATGTGAAAAAAAGGGTTCTGAATATTTTCCGAATGCAAGTCAGTCCGGTCGCTAGCTGCCATCAGAGACTTCTAGTGCAGTAGCGTTGAAGGGCTCTGGTTAGTAGCACTTAGCCAGCTAGAAGGATAAAGTAAGAAGCTAACATTTAAAACCTAAGCAGGTGCACAAAAAAAATGGTGTCTAGAAAGTTTTCATTATAACTTTTAAAGAGTTGCTACTAAAGACAGACAGTGATGTGGTGCTCAGTGGTGAAGCTGCAATGCATGTAGGAGGAAGCACATTGAGACAAAGAGCGAGGTTACTACATTGGTTCCCAAACTTGGGGTTGAGGCCCCATGTAGGGTCCCATGAGAAAATCTGTACTGATCTTATCGAACAATTTAGGAACTTAAAATATAAGTCGATATGTTTCAATAGGAACAAAAATAAGTAGATTTGTTTCAATAGGAACAAAAATTAGTAGATTTGTTTCAATAGGAACATCTCCACATGGCATGTGTTCCCAAAAGGCCGACGTTAAAATGCAGTTTAAAAAAATGTCCTACGTTTTTGTTCATATTGGTGGTTGTTCGTCTCATCTCAATCGCCCACTGGAGTTTATAGTTTAACCATTACCCACCTTGTTTTACCACTACATCACTGATACTAATACTAATAATTCATGTGAACGTGATCATACAATCATCTGTGTACTGTTTGTGCGGAGCTTGATTAGTAATGCCTTGCAATAGAAAAGTGAATGCTATGCCGTTTGAGAAAAGAGATATCTATGTAGAGTTTTTACAACTGACTGAACAGTCAGATGCTACGTGTCAGTGGGAATCATTTCTCATATTTCCCCCCTTTCATGGGTATAACCATACAACTGTAGGGCTAATAGGCTAATGTGTTTTGTAGATGGACTGAGGTGAATGAAGCTGGCTGGGGTAATTTCTGCTTGTTTTTTGCTGTTCTCCAAAAGGGAGAGGGGGGTTTACCTAAACTCATACCCTGTTGTTCATTCATAAATTCCCAAGTATGCTTTGGCAATATGTACATTGTTACGTCAAGCCAATGAAGCAATTGAAATAATAAATAATTTTAAAAACTCTTTATATTTAAAAAGTTGTGTACGGAGGCTTGAACAGCCTGTCATTTCAACCGTTGCATTGTGATTGGTTAGCCATTTTGAATGGACTAGTTGTGTAAAAAGAAACGACTGTTAGCATCACACAATCGTGGAGCTGTGGAGAGAAAGAAGCAGAGGCAGAGAAGGTGTGATGGAAGGATGGAGGAAGGGAGGAAGGGAGGAAGGGAGGAAGGGAGGAAGGGAGGGGAGACATCTTATTGGTGTGTCTGTTCGGACCACATAAACAGGTTGGACCAGGCTGAAAGATGGAGAGGTCAGGTGAGGGGCCACGGCAATGTTGTGAAAGACAGGAGTAAAGAGACAGGGGAAGAGAGGTGGTTATGTGAGGAGAGGGAGGGAGGGGGAGGCAGGGTGAGGAAAGTTGTGAGGGAGGGAAGGCAGGGGGTGTTGTTGTGAGGGAGGGGGTTCAGGGGGTGTTGTTGTGAGGAGAGGGGTCAGGGGGGTGTTGTGTGGAGGAGGGGTCAGGGGGGTGTTGTTGTGAGGAGGGTAAGGCAGGGGTCAGGGGGTGTTGTTGTAAAGAGGGGCAGGGGGGGAGGTAGACAAATGATCAGAGAGATTTCTAAATGCACTGCTACTGCTGACCTTGGCCGGTTGTGTGTGTGTGCTGTGGACGCATCGTGTGTGTGTGTGTATTGTGTGTGTGTGTGTGTGTGTGTGTGTGTGTGTGTGGTGTGTGTGGTGTGTGTGTGTGGTGTGTTGGTGTGGTGTGTGTGTGTGTGTGTGTGTGTGTGATGTGTGTGTGTGGGTGTTGTGTGTGGTGGTGTGGTGGTGTGTGCATGTGTGATTTGGCGGGGTGCCGTCCTGCCTTCACCAGCCAGAGGAGTTTCGCTGGCAGCCTGCTCCGAGCCTTCCTGCCCACACTCTCCGATCTCTCTTTTCTATGTCTCCACTCTCGCACGCCTCTCTCTCTCTCACTTCGCCACCTTATCTACTCTTCTCTCTCGCCCAATCTTATGCTCGCTCTTCTCACGATCATCTCTCTCTCTCTCTCTCTCATCTTCTCTCTCTATCTCCCTTCTCTCTCTCTCTCTCTCTCTTCTCTCGTCTCCTCTCTCTCTCATCTCTCTCTCTCTCACTCATAACATAGAGCCCTGCTATATGATTTAATAGTGATGACGTTCAAATCGTACTACTCCACTTGTATAAACTGTGCCTAAATAGATGAAATGTACTCGTTGTTTAGGTCAGTCGCAGCACTATGTTCTCATAGCCTGAAGACAGCATGCTTCTTCTCAGCACCACAACCTTGAGAGAGAGACAGATGGCGGTGCCTCCTGCCACATACAACATTATTGATTTATTATATATACTGATATACAGTATGGTTATTTATTATTTGACGTACTCACCTGACACCCTTCTGCTGTCTTTCACAAGCTGCTGTTATATCCCACCGTAGTCCTGTTAGCTTTCTCCTCTATTCTATCTCTCTCGTGTGTGTGCTGTTTATATCCCTCCGTAGTCCTGTTAGCTTTCTCCTCTATTCTCTCCTCTCGGGATGGTGTGGTGTGTGTGTGTGTGTGTGTGTGCATGTGGTGTGTGTGAGGTGTGGTGTGGCGTTGTGTGTGTTGTGTGTGGTGTGTGTGTAGCGTGCGTTGGCCAAAACCGCTCAGTGCGGATAGTGGGGTGCGCGTGCACGTCGTGTGCGTTCGTGTGGTTATGAGAATGCTTGGGCGTGTGAATCTGTGGTACCTGTGACAGGTAAGGGGAATTGGGTAGTCAGAAGAGGGGAAAACAGCTGATGTGTGATGTCAATAACAAATGTATCTGTGTTTAAATTACACCTACTGAATTAGATGATATTTGAAAGGCATTGGAAGCCTTCAGAATATCGAGTTATTAGCAAGCGGTTTAGTAGCAGTTCACTGCAGACAGACAGACAGAATGAAACCTCTCAGGCCTACAAGTATTCAGCTCACATTCCCATCCTCCCGTCTGCCTCCTCTCTCCTCCTCATCCCCATCTCCCAGGACCCTAGAGTTTTAGAGAGCGGAGCTCAGCGCTGGTTTTAGCAACACTTCAGCCGTCCCCTGCTCTAAGCAGAAGTGAGCCGGTATGGGCAAAGATGGAGAGACAGAGTGGATGGGGACGGAGGGAGGGAGAGAGAGAGAGGGAGGGAGGGGGGCGGCTGAAGGCGGAAGGAAGAACGAAGGAGAGAGGGAAAGAGAAAATGAGAGACGGGGAGAGGAGATATAAAGAGAGAGAGGATAAATTAATAAATAGACAAAAGAGAGGAAAATAATTTTGTTCTGAAAGATCATGACAGCAGATGAATATCATGACAGCAGATGAATATCATGACAGCAGATGAATATCATGACAGCAGATGTACATCATGACAGCAGATGTATATCATGACAGCAGATGTACATCATGACAGCAGATGTATATCATGACAGCAGATGTATATCATGACAGCAGATGTACATCATGACAGCAGATGTACATCATGACAGCAGATGTACATCATGACAGCAGATGAATATCATGACAGCAGATGTACATCATGACAGTGTGTTGAGGGTGAGAGGTTTGGACCTGTGTTGAGAGTGAGAGATTTGGACCTGTGTGTTGAGGGTGGAGGTTTGGACCTGTGTTTTGAGGGTGAGAGGTTTGGACCTGTGTGTTGAGGGTGGAGGTTTGGACCTGTGTGTTGAGGGTGGAGGTTTGGACCTGTG
>NW_019943676.1:99095-103252 GCF_002910315.2 Salvelinus sp. IW2-2015 | reverse complement strand
TAAAGTTGGTGTACGGAGCGTTTGAAGCAGCCGGTCATTTTCCAACCGTTGCACATGTGATTTTACCATTTCTGAATGGACTAGTTGTTGTAAAAAAAGAAGAAACGACTGTTAGCACGCCACAATCTGGATCTGTTGGAAGAAAAGAAGCAGAGGCAAAGAGAAGGTGATGAAGGATGGAGGAGGAGGAAGGGAGAAGAGGAAGGAGGAAGAGGCGGAGACATCTTATGTGTGTCTGTTCGGACCACATAAAACAGTTGACCAGGCTGGAAGATGAGAGTCAGTGAGGGCCACCAATGTTGTGAAAGAACAGGACGGTAAAAACAGGGGAAGAGAAGGTTTATATTGAGGAGATGAGAGGGGAGGCAGGGTGAGACAGGTGTAGGAAGAGGAGGGCATGGGTGTTGTTAACTTGAGGGAGGGGCGGGGTTATTCAGGGTGTGTATGTAGGAGAGGGTCAGGTTTTTTGAGAGGGGTCAAGTGGGTTGTGAGAGGGTAAGGCCAGAGGTCAGGGTTTGTTTTGAAGAGGGCAGGGAGTAACAAATGATCAGAGAGAATTTCTAAATGCACGCTACTGCGGACCTTGGCCCTGCTTAGTTGTGTGGTGGGGTGTGGTGGGTGTGTGTGGTGTGTGTGGTGTGTTGGTGTGTGTGTGATGTGTGTTGGCTGTGTGTGTGTGATTGTGTGTGTGGTGTGTTTGTGTGGTGTGTGTGTTGTTGTTGTGTGTTTGTTTGGTTTGGTCATGTTGATGGTGCCTCCTGCTTTAACCAGCCCAGAGAGAGTTTCGCGGCAGCCGCTCCGAGCCTTCTAGCCCACCACTCTCCGATTCTCTCTTTTTCTGTTCTCCACTCTCGCAGTTCGAACCTCTCTCCTCTCTTCCCGACCTTATCTATCTTCTCTCGCCCACATCTTATGGTCTCTCTCCCTCCTCTTCTCCTCTCTTCTCTCTCTCTCTCTCTCTCTCTCTCTCCATCCTCTCTCTCGTCTCCTCTCTCTCTCTACTGCTCTCTCTCTTCTCTCTCTATAATCATATAGCCCTCTATATGATCTATAGTGATGACGTTCAAATCGATCTACTCCACTTG
This sequence comes from Salvelinus sp. IW2-2015, assembly GCF_002910315.2. Lineage (NCBI taxonomy): Eukaryota > Metazoa > Chordata > Actinopteri > Salmoniformes > Salmonidae > Salvelinus > Salvelinus sp. IW2-2015. Next base: position 102,167 of record NW_019943676.1, on the reverse strand, counting down.
TATAAACTGGTCTCTAAAATAAGATGAAATGTTACCGTTTTTAGTCAAGTCGCACACTATGTTCTCATAGCTGAAGACAGATGCTTTTCTCAGCAACCACACAACCATTGAGAGAGACATGGCCTCCTCCCAACATACAACATATTGATTTATTATATATAATGATATACATGTTGATTTATTTTTGACGTACTCACCTGACACCTTCCTCTGTCTTCACAAGCCTGTTATTATCCCACCCGTAAGTCCTGTTAGACCTTCTCCTCTAATTCTCTCTCTCTCGTGGTTGCTGTTTATATCCCTCCGTAGTCCTGTTAAGCTTTCTCCTCATCTCTCTCTCTCGGGAACAGGGTGTAGTTGTGTGTGTGTTTGTGTGTGATGTGGGTGTGTGTGATGTGTGGTGTGGGTTGTGTAGTGATGTGATGCCGTCGTGCTTGCCGATGTCCGTGCGCGTGCACTCCTGTGTGATTACGTGTGTTAGAGAATGCTTGGGCTGTGAAGCTGTGTACCTGGACAGGGTTAAGGGAATTGTATCAAAGAGGGGGAAAAACAGCTGATGGGTGTGGATCCAATAACAAAGTATCTGGTTTAAAAATACCCACCACTAGAATTTGATGATGATATTGAAAGGCCAATTGGAAGCCTTCAGAATATCGACCGTATTAGCAAAACGGGTTTTATATAGCAGTCACTGCCAGACAAGAACAAACCAGGAAATGAAAACCTCTCAGCCGTACAGTATCAGCTCCACATTCCCATCTCCGTCTGCCTCCTCTTCTCCTCCTCAATCCCATTTCCCAGGACCCTAGAGTTTTAGAGAGAGGCGGAAGCTCAAGCGCTGGTTAAGCAACAACTTTCAAGCCGTCCCCTGCTCAAGCAGAAGTGAGCCTGGTATGGGGCAAAATGGAGAAGAACAGAGGTGAGATGGACGGTAGGGAGGGAGAAAGAGAGAGGAGGAGGGCGCTGCAAGCGAAGAACAAAAGAGACCGAGAGAGAGGGAAAGAGGAAAAATAAGAGACGGGAGAGGAATATTTAAAAGAGAGAGGAATAATAATAAAATAGAAAAAAGAAGAGGGAAAGAATAATTTGTTTCTGAAAAGACATGAACAGCCAGATGAAAAATCATGACAAGCCAAATGAAATATCATGACAGCGCAGGATGAATATCCATTGACAGCAGATTGTAACATTCATACAGCAGATATTATCAGACCAGGCAGATGTACATCATTAACACAATGATATTGATGACAGCAATGGTATATCATGACAGAGAGTACATCAATGACAAGCAGATGTACAATCATGACCAGCAGATTGTACCATCATGACAGCAGATGAATGAATCATGACGAAGCAGATGTACACTCTCATACCAGATGTGTTGAGGTGGAGAGTTTGGACCTTGGTTGAGGATAGAAGATTTGCGAACCGACATGTGTGAGGTAGGTTTGGAACCGTGTTTTGAGGTGAGAGTTTGACCTGTTGTTGTTGATGTGAGTTTGAACCTGTGATGTGAGGTGAGGTTTGGACCTTGCTGAGGTGATTTAACCTGTGTTGAGGGTGAGAGAGAAGGTTGGAACCTGTTGTGGAAGGTGAGTTTGCACCTGTGATGTGAGGGTGGAGGTTGGACTGTTGTTGAGGTGAGAGTTTGGACCTGTGACTTGTAGGGTGGAGAGGTTTGGACCTGTGTGTTGAGGTGAGAGTTTGGAACCTGGTGTAGGTGGAGGAGTGGACGGGTTTGGACCTGTGTGGTTAGGGTGGAGGTTTGACCTTGTGTTGGGGTGGGTTGATTTTGGGTGGAGTGTGACCGTGTGTTGAGTGGAGTTTGACTTTTGCTGGAGTTTGTGTGTTTAGAGGGTGGAGGTTTGGAACCTGGTGGTTGAGGTGGAGTTTGGACCTTGTGGTTGAGGGTGGTAGTTGACCTGTGTGATGTTGGGTGGAGGTTTGGACCTGTGTGTTGAGGGTGGAGGTTTGGACCTGTGTGTTGGGGTGGAGGTTTGGACCTGTGTGTTGAGGTGGAGCGTTTGACCTGTGAGGTGAGTGGACCGTGTGTGAGGTGGAGGTTTGGACCTGTGTGTTGAGGGTGAGAGAGTTTGGACCTGTGTGGTTGAGGGTGAGAGGTTTGGACCTGTGTGTTGAGGGTGAGGTTTGGACCTGTGTGTTGAGGGTGGTGTGAATTGTGGTTGATGAGGATTGGACCTGTTGTTTGAGGGTGGAGGTTTGGACCTTGTGTTTTGAGGTGGAGGTTTGGACCTGTGTGTTGAGGTGGAGTTTGGAGTGGAGTGGTTTGACCTGGTGTGTTGAGGGTGGAGGTTTGGACCTGTGTGTTGAGGGTGGAGGTCTGGACCTGTGTGTTGAGGGAGGTTTGGGACTGTTGTTAGGGTCAGACATTGTCAGCATCCTCTAATCAACAGGTTTCATGGCTCCATGGCAGCAGATAAGACACAAAGCTTGTCAGACCAGGTTGCTATAATAGGCTGTCATTGGTCCTTTAGTAATGTCTGTAACTCTATTGTAACCTGGTCAAAAGTTAACAGCTGAATAAAGATGCTACTCTAGTCTACTACCAGACAATTCTTACTAGAATCAACATCCCTTAGAATTTGACATTGATTTCCCAGAGTGACTTTTTTCTCATCTGATTCCAAGTCAGAAGTTTTCTGTTGTTGCTTTTTGCCAAATACTGACTCAGAGTAGAGGCCTGGTCATATCCTGCTCCCCCCCCCCCCCCCCACACACACACACACACACCATCAGAATTTCTTACAATCAGCATCCCTCCCTCCAAACCTCCCTTGTCTTTTTAAACATTACCCCATTCTCCAGCTATTTGAGCCTGGATCGATACATTGTGTTAACACAGAGGTTGCTGTTCCTGTGCCGGCATAGCCTGGGTGAATAATAACACGTTAGTTACTGTCACACACACACGTTAGCCCTGTACACACACACACACACACACGGTAATCAAATACACACAGACACATGCACACGCATGCTTGAGATAACAAAGTGTTATGCCAGCCCCCCCCCCCACTAAAGAAATATGCTCTCTCTCTCTCTTTCTCT
>NW_019943676.1:79095-96595 GCF_002910315.2 Salvelinus sp. IW2-2015 | reverse complement strand
TCTGCTCCTGGTTTCCCTAACGAGCCTGCGGCTAAGATTGCCCTGGAGACAGTAAAAAGCTGGGTCAAGGAGAACCATGACAAGGTAGGACCTAGCTGGATTACTGTCTGAGACTTTCTGTCTCTCCTACACACACTGTCTACGTTTCTACTCTGGGAAGGCTCTGAGCTGTGCTGAGCTGAGCTGAGCTGACTCTGGACTCTGGACTCTGGACTCTGGACTAACCCAATATGTTGGCGGGAAAGACAGAGCTGGAGAGACAGAGAGTGAGCTTATTGTACATACATGTGAAAAATAAGTTTCATCGTAATTATGGATTCTTTGCACCCTAAAAACCACTCATTCTGATTTTAAGAAATGCAACACATATTTACGCTTGTATGCCTTTGTTGTCTCTCTGTTGATATCGCTGGTTCAGTCTTAGGGAGTGATTCGACAGAAGTCTCTGGTTTGTCCACCAGAGTTCAAAGTCTTTCGCAGTTGTAGCTTGTTCAGCGGCTCTGTTTGTCAGAATAGAGTGGTGAGAGGAAATTGTTCTTTCGTCTTTCGTCTTTCGTCTTCGAGTTTACTCAACTATTTTACATATACAGCTGCAGACTGTGAATGTGTAGCCCTAAATCTTCGTCACTCGTCGAGAGTTCCTGACCATTTGTGACGTATTCAGCACGTATGCTGGTCTGGTGGAGTCTAACCTTTCAACTCACGCTGTCGGTCATGCTGGTCTAATGTAGAGCACCATTTTAGATGCCCGTAGCAACACGGCAATGTACTGTTCTCTGGAGATGTACATGTCTTAACCATTTCAGTGTGTGGACGCCCGTCCTAACGTTCTCTGGTCTTGTAGTTTTAAACCATTTCAGTGTATTCATGTGTGCGCCCGTCCTAACGTTCTCTGGTCTTGTAGTTTTAAACCATTTCAGTGTGTGGACGCCCGTCCTAACGTTCTCTGGTCTTGTAGTTAAACCATTTCAGTGTGTGGCCGCCCGTCTAACGTTCTCTGGTCTTGTAGTTTTAAACCATTTCAGTGTGTGGACGCCCGTCCTAACGTTCTCTGGTCTTGTAGTTTTAAACCATTTCAGTGTGTGGCCGCCCGTCCTAACGTTCCTGGTCTTGTAGTTTTAAACCATTTCAGTGTGTGGCCGCCCGTCCTAACGTTCTCTGGTCTTGTAGTTTTAAACCATTTCAGTGTGTGGCCGCCCGTCCTAACGTTCTCTGGTCTTGTAGTTTTAAACCATTTCAGTGTGTGGCGCCCGTCCTAACGTTCTCTGGTCTTGTAGTTTTAAACCATTTCAGTGTGTGGACGCCCGTCCTAACGTTCTCTGGTCTTGTAGTTTTAAACCATTTCAGTGTGTGGCCGCCCGTCCTAACGTTCTCTGGTCTTGTAGTTTTAAACCATTTCAGTGTGTGGCGCCCGTCCTAACGTTCTCTGGTCTTGTAGTTTTAAACCATTTCAGTGTGTGGCCGCCCGTCCTAACGTTCTCTGGTCTTGTAGTTTTAAACCATTTCAGTGTGTGGCCGCCCGTCCTAACGTTCTCTGGTCTTGTAGTTTTAAACCATTTCAGTGTGTGGCGCCCGTCCTAACGTTCTCTGGTCTTGTAGTTTTAAACCATTTCAGTGTGTGGCCGCCGTCCTAACGTTCTCTGGTCTTGTAGTTTTAAACCATTTCAGTGTGTGGCCGCACGTCCTAACGTTCTCTGGTCTTGTAGTTTTAAACCATTTCAGTGTGTGCGGCCCACGTCCTAACGTTCTCTGGTCTTGTAGTTTTAAACCATTTCAGTGTGTGGCGCCCATCCTAACGTTCTCTGGTCTTGTAGTTTTAACCTTGTTGAGGACAAGGGGGTGCCTCGTTTTTCACTTTTGGAGAAAATCGTATGATATTTTAAACGGCCTCGTACTCAATTCTTGCTCGTACAATATGCATATTATTATTACTATTGGATAGAAAACAGTCTCTAGTTTCTAAAAACGTTTGAATTTTTTCTCTAAGTGAAACAGAACTCCTTTTACAGACCATTTCCTAACCGGAAGTGAGATTTCCAAAAGCGAACTCTCTCTTCAGGAGCTTGTCTATAAAAGGGCATGTCACTTATGACTGTAGAAACACGTCATACGCCTTCGCCTGGGTGTAATGCGGAAGTGAGAGAAAAAATCTGTTGATTATCTCGACCAGGGACTGAACACAACGTCTTGGACTGAGACGTGCGCACTTTTATTTATTTCTGGGCGCGAAGTCTGACCTGTACTCGGCTCATTGAAGAACCTTTTTTAAAGGTGAATATGATCTCTGGCTTCGATTTTCTTTGATACATGTCACAATATCATCTTAACTTCTTGGAACTACAGGGGGTGCTGTTCCGCATTAGCATATTTGGGTCTCCAAATTAAACTGCCTCGTGCTAAATTCTTGATCGTACAATATGCATATTATGTTATTATTGGATAGAAAACACCTTCTAGTTTCTATAGAAGTTGGAATTTTTGTCTCTGAGTGGTACAGAACAATTTCTACAGCACTTTTCATGACAGGGTTCAGATTTCAGAAATTTTTACCTCTGATCTGGAGTCTGTTTTTAAGGCGACAGTGAATGCTATGAAGAAACCGACACTGCCTACGTCTTCCTCTGGGTGTCTGTACGTCATCACGTTTTGAATGAAATCGATGGGACATTCACAGCCATTATAAAAGACCAAAATGTATAGGCACCGCCCTTTCTCGTCGTGCGCCTGAAGCGTGAAGGCCATCGGACTTGCCTCGTTCCAAATCGTTGTCTAACCAGCAATATTTCTCCGGTCATGTTTTCAGTCGTTATAGTTGTTAAAAACATCATAATGTAGTTAATTTGAACCGTTTTATAGCAATTTATATCCGTTTAGTGCGATTTTGAGGAATTTATTTGTTGTGCACTCTGAAACTTTGGACACGTTTTGGGGTGTCGGTCGTTGGTGGTGGACATTTCGAAGGACAGAGGACATCTATCGACCAAAAGACGTTTATAACATAGAAAGGATACATTGCCCAAGAATCTGATGGAAGAACAGCTCAAAGTAAGCAATATTTAATATGATAAATCGTGTTTCTGTCGAATATTTTAAACGCATATTTCGCCATTTTGTTTGGTATAGCTTCACTTGGCGAACCCTGTATTGAAAAGTAAGGATAATTTTTAAAAATGTAAATCAGCGGTTGCATTAAGAACTAATTTGTCTTTCGATTCTTGTCAACCCTGTATTTTTTAGTCAAGTATATGATTAGCTTTCAATTAAACTAGATCACTCTGATAGATGACGTCAGACATATTGAGGCTTGATTTCCTAGTATTTTTATTGTGTAACCACGTTTTGTATGGCTAAATATGCACCTTTTCGAACAAACTGTATATGTATATTGTAAAATGATGTTACAGGAGTGTCATCGGAAGAATTCTGAGAAGGTTAGTGAAAAAATTAATATATTTTGGCGGTGATTAACGTATAGCGCTCTTTGGCTGGAATCGATGCTCTGGTAACGTTTGCACATGTGGTATGCTAACTTATCGATTATTGTGTTTTCGCTGAAAACGCTTAGAAAATCTGAAATATGGTCTGAAATCACAAGAACTGGGTCTTCTTCCATTGCTATGCTTTGTCTATTTTTATGAAATGTTTTATGATGATAAATTGGTCATACACGTTGCTCTATCTAGTAATTCTAGTCGATTTGTGATGGTCGGTGCAATTGTAAACTGTGATTTCTTACCTGAAATATGCACTTTTTTCTAACAAAAACTATCCTATACCATGAATATGTTATCAGACTGTCATCTGAAGAGGTTTTTTCTTGGTTAGTGGATATCAATATCTTAGTTGAGCCGAATTGGTGATAGCACCTGAAGGAGTAAGAAACTGATGGAGTTAGAATAGTGGTGTATTTTGCTAACGTGTTTAGCTAATAGATTTACATATTTTGTCTTCCCTGTAAAACATTTTAAAAATCTGAAATGGTGGCTTTATTCACAAGATCTGTATCTTTCATCTGGTGTCTTGGACTTGTGATTTAATGATATTTAGATGCTACTATCTACTTGTGAAGCTATGCTAGCTATGCTAATCAGTGTGTGGGGGGATGGGGGGTGCTCCGGACCCGGGGTAGAGGCTCGTTAGAGGTTAAAGTATGTTTTTTCAATATAGTTTAATTATATTATTTGAAATTTATTCTGGACTTTAGACGTGATGCGACGCAAGAATTGGTTCAAGAACGAGAGGCTAGCAATGCTAGCTAATGGTGCTTGCTAATTCTGAGGGAAATCGTTCGTTATGGATCCAAATAAAGTCGGTTCTGAACAAAGGACCCCTTGGAGAACATTCTGATGGAAGATCCACAAAGATAAGGACCCAATTTGGGATGCTTTTTCATATATATCTGTCGAACTGTGCTATGCTACCGTTTGACTAGAAGCAATGCTGCTGTGTGCTAGCTATTGTAGTAAGCTAATATAACGATATATTGTGTTTTCGCTGAAAACACTCAAAAATCGGAAATATTGGCTCTGTTCACAAGATCTTATTCTTTCATTAGCTATCCACCATATATTGTTCTGAAATGTTTTATGATGTGTAATTAGTAGTTGACGTTGGTGTCTGTATTTTCTCTGGCTACTGCCGTGCGATTTCTGACTGTAGCTGTGATGGTGGCTATGATGGTAGCAGTAATGTAAAACTGATTTATAGCTAAAATATGCACATTTTTCGAACAAAACATAGATTTATTGTGTAACATGTTATAGGACTGTCATCTGAGGGAGTTTTTTCTAGGTTATTTAGGTTGGTTCTAGGTTGGTTCTAGGTTAGTTAGGTTAGCTACTTGCATGCTACCGTTGCTGTAAAAACTGTCTGTCTGTCTTTTGTATTTGGTGGTGAACTAACATAAATATATGTGTGTTTTCGCTGTAAAACACTTCAACAATCGGAAATATTGTCTGTATTCACAAGATATTTGTCTTTCATTAGCTATCCACCATATATTTGTCTGAAATGTTTTATGATGTGTGTAGTAGTAACATAAGACACATGGATAACATATAAAGACATAAGACAGCTGAACATTAAAGTAACGAACCACATGTTCACGTTGATCATGAGACTGTGGTAATGGAGATATACTAAGGGACGTTCTGGCCCTCTTATTTTCTCCATTGTGCTGACAGACTGACCAGACACATGGGCACTAAAACAATTGGACACCACTAGACTTATAGTCTACACATTCCCTAAAAGCACACATACCAGAGAAATATGCCTAAAGCAATTGGACACTAGACAAATAGTCTGACCATTCCATTACGTACATACATGTCAGACAGATAGGCACCTAAGGCAATTGGACACACTAAGGATAGGGGAGACAGAACAAAGATGCATTGATTTGTGGTGAAGGGAAGGGGTATGGGGTCTGTTGACACACTGGGATAGAGGGTCTGGCCACCATTATAAACTAATTGAAAGCAGATGGTGTGAATGACTTCTATAAGGGATGGACAATACTATGTGGGTATAAATATAAAGGACTGGACTTCTGAGAGTTTGTGATTCCGCGGGACATTCGGGCTGGCAAATGCTCTGTATTAAAAGCCTAAATTGATTTCACAAGTTCTTACGAGTGTTATATTTTTGAGACGATTTACCACGACATGTGTATTAGGTAGTTGGTGTCTGTATTTACTCTGGCTACTCCGTGCGATTTCTGACTGTAGCTATGATGGTAGCAGTAAGTAAAACTGATTTATAGCTAAAGATATGCAATTTTTTTGAACAAAACATAGATTTATTGTGTAACATGTTTAGGACTGTCATCTGAGGTAGTTTTTTCTAGGTTATTTAGGTTGGTTCTAGGTTAGTTAGGTTGGCTTGTGCATGCTACCTGCAGCCTACTTGTGCTGTGAAAATGTCTGTCTGTCTTTTTTTATTTGGTGGTGATCTAACATAAATATATGTGGTGTTTTCTCTGTAAAACATTTAAAAAATCGGACATGTTGGATGGATTGACAAGATGTTTATCTTCAAATGCTGTATTGGACTTGTTAATGTTGTGAAAGTTAAAATATTTCAATTTTGTTTTTTGAATTTGCCGCTCTGCCTTTTCGATGGAATGTGGGAGGAGTGCCGCTAGCGGCACCCGTGGCCTCAACAGGTTTAAACCATTTCAGTGTGTGGCCGCCCGTCCTAAACGTTCTCTGGTCTTGTAGTTTTAAACCATTTTCAGTGTGTGGCCGCCAGTCCTAACGTTCTTGGTCTTGTAGTTTTAAACCATTTCAGTGTGTGGACGCCCGTCCTAACGTTCTCTGGTCTTTGAGTTTTTAAACCATTTCAGTGTGTGGCCGCCCGTCTAACGTTCTCTGGTCTTGTAGTTTTAACCATTTCAGTGTGTGGCCGCCGTCCTAACGTTCTCTGGTCTTGTAGTTTTAAACCATTTCAGTGTGTGGCCGCACGCTGCCTAACGTTCTCTGGTCTTGTAGTTTTAAACCATTTCAGTGTGTGGACGCCCCGTCCTAACGTTCTCTTGGTCTTGTAGTTTTAAACCATTTCAGTGTGTGGCCGCCCGTCCTAACGTTCTCTGGTCTTGTAGTTTTAAACCATTTCAGTGTGTGACGCCCGTCCTAACGTTCTCTGTTCTTGTAGTTTTTTTAAACCATTTGTATTCATTGTATTCAGCTGCAACCACTTCACACAACCGGCAGCAACCCGGCGTGTTTTGGTCTAATATGTTAATTCTTCAGCGAGTCCTTTTAAACACTCTGGGAAAAAAGGGCGTTCCATTAAGTTTGGCATAATGTTTGCTCAAGTGGGCGGGATTACTGACTAGATAAACTTTACATGAAAAAAACATATTCTTCATTTAGATGGCCAAGATTACATTTCATCTTCTCACAAATAATTTTAAATTTAATCCTATAAGATCCACAACATTTGTATGTCAAACTGACAACGGGGAAATATACACATTCAGAGATACAGTTATGTTATTATCCGTCCTTAATGAGATCATAAAACAACAACTGATCTGACATTATTATTCTTTAAGTACCACGGACCATTCCAAGTTCAAGCTCCGGGGGCTCTGAGAGTATGGAATGGAATGATCCGTTTAATGACCGGGGCTCTGACAGCGTGGAATGGAATGATCCGTTTAAAGACCGGGGGCTCTGACAGCGTGGAATGGAATGATCCGTTTTAATGACCGGGGCTCTGACAGCTTGGAATGGAATGATCCGTTTAAAGAACGGGGGCTATGAGAGCGTGGAATGGAATGATCCGTTTAAAGACCGGGGGCTCTGACAGCGTGGAATGGAATGATCCGTTTAAAGAACGGAGCAGCTGACAGAGTGGAATGGAATGATCCATTCAAGGACCGGGGGCTCTGACAGCGTGGAATGGAATGATCCGTTCAAGGACCGGGGCTCTTGACAGCGTGGAATGGAATGATCCATTCAAGGACCGGGGCTCTGACAGCGTGGAATGGAATGATTCCGTTCAAGGACGGGGGCTCTGACAGTGTGGAATGGAATGATCCGTTTAAAGAACGGGGGCTATGAGAGTATGGAATGAAATGATCAGTTTAAAGAACGGGGGCTCTGACAGAGTGGAATGGAATGATCCGTTTAAAGACCGGGGGCTCTGACAGCGTGGAATGGAATGATCCGTTTAAAGAACGGGGGCTCTGAGAGTGTGGAATGAAATGATCCGTTTAAAGACCGGGGGCTCTGACAGCGTGGAATGGAATGATCCGTTTAAAGAACGGGGCTATGAGAGTATGAAATGGAATGATCCGTTTAAAGAACGGGGGCTATGAGAGCGTGGAATGGAATGATCCATTTAAAGACCGGGGGCTCTGACAGAGTGGCATGGAATGATCCATTTAAAGAACGGGGGCTATGAGAGTATGAAATGGAATATCCGTTTAAAGACGGGGGCTCTGACAGCGTGGAATGGAATGATCCATTCAAGGACCGGGGGCTCTGACAGCGTGGAATGGAATGATCCGTTTAAATAACGGGGGCTCTGACAGCGTGGAATGGAATGACCCGTTTAAAGAACGGGGGCTCTGACAGTGTGGAATGGAATGATCCATTCAAGGACCGGGGGCCTGACAGCGTGGAATGGAATGATCCGTTTAAAGAACGGGGGCTCTGACAGCGTGGAATGGAATGATCCGTTATTCATTCAGTCATGATTACAGACTAGTTTTGTCCTTACTACTCCGTCCTCACAACTGGAAGCAGAAGGTTATGATTTAGGTTGACTGCACTTCACAGAGTCATTTTTTGTAATGTACTTGTCTAATAACAATAATGAATTCATGCTCCAGACTGACTGGTGTTGGGGAAGGAGAAGGAAGTGGCTAGCTAAACATCAAAGTGTTAGTTATAAGTGTCTTTGCATGGATGTGAATAGGTACCGTATACCTTGTGAGGGAATGATTGGTACCAGTAGGTATTGGAAGAGTATGAATAGATTGAACGGAATGGAGTTTAAAAGGGCTTTTTTGCTGCTTCTGTGTATTAATGTAGAACCAGCTAGAAACACTACTGATGTACTTGACTCTACACAGACTACTGGGTGTCTGATTCACACACACCACACACACACACACACACACACTCACACTCACATATACACACACACACACACACACACACAGACAGACAGACAGACAGACAGACAGACAGACAGACAGACAGACAGACGACAGACAGACAGACAGACAGACAGACAGACAGACAGACAGACAGACAGGACAGACAGACAGACAGGCACAGACAGACAGACAGAAACAGACAGACAGACAGACAGACAGACAGACAGACAGACAGACAGGCAGGCAGGACAGACAGACAGACAGACAGACAGACAGACAGACAGACAGACAGACAGACAGACACACATGCACACACACACACAAGCACACAAACACACACAACACACACACAACACACACACACAGAGACACAACAGTGTCACATCAGTAAAGCTCAACCTCAATGTGGTCTGTTAACTTTTAAAGTACACGCAGGTGGTGTCTGAGACAGGCCCCACAAATTGCCAAAGACTCCAGCCACCAGAGACATGGACTGTTGTCCATTCTCCAGGCCGTCAGGCTGACTAGTTAAACAGCTTCTATCCCTGGCCATAAATCTATTTAATGGCTAACAAATACTGTTCTCCCCCCCACAGACTATCCACACGGACTCTATGTCCATCCACAAGGAGTCCACCCTCTTCACACACACACACACACCTTCACTGTCACTCTTACTCACTCGCACACACACACACACACACACACACACACACACACACACACACACACACACACCACACACACACACACACACACACACACACACACAACCACACACACAACACAACACACACAGACACACTCACAAACCACACACAACAGACCACACCCTCACGCACACACACTCACACTCACTCAACACACCACTCACACTCACTCTAACACACACACTCAATACTCATTACGCCACACACTTACACCAACACGCACACACCCCTCACACCTACGCTGCTGTTCATTGATTATTGATTGAAATTACCATTAGTATGTATTTATTTATCATGTTACCAGTCACTATTACTATTAACATAAACTCAGCAAAAAAAAACTGAAATTCATAAAAATCCAGATCTTCATTGTGAAGGGTTTTAGACACTGTTTCCATGCTTCTTCAATGAATCATAAACAATTCATGAACATGCACCTGTGGAACTGTCGTTAAGACACTAACAGCTTACAGACGGTAGGCAACTAAGGTCACAGTTATGAAAACTTAGGACACTAAAGAGGTCTTTCTGCTGACACTGAAAAACACCAAAAGAAAGATGCCCATCCCTGCTCATCTGCGTTAACGTGCATTAGCATACTGCAGGAGCCATGAGGACTGCAGATGTTGGCCAGGGCAATAAATTGCAATGTCCGTACTGTTAGACGCGCTACAGGGAGACAGGACGGACAGCTGATCGTTCTCGCAGTGGCAGACCACGTGTAACAACACCTGCACAGGATCGGTACATCCAAACATCACACCTGCAGGACAGGTACAGGATGGCAACAACAACTGCCCGAGTTACACCAGGAACGCACAATCCCTCCATCAGTGCTCAGACTGTCCGCAATAGGCTGAGAGAGGCTGGACTGAGGGCTTCTAGGCCTGTTGTAAGGCAGGTCCTCACCAGACATCACCGGGCAACAACGTTGTCTATGGGCACAAACCGACTGTCGCTGGACCAGACAGGACTGGCAAAAAGTGTTCTTCACTGACGAGTCGCAGTTTTGTCTCAGCAGAAGTGATGGTCGGATTTGCGTGTATCGTCAAAGGAATGAGCGTTACACCGAGGCCTGTACTCTGGAGCGGGATCAATTTGGAGGTGGAGGGTCCGTCATGGTCTGGGGCGGTGTGTCACAGCATCATCGGACTGAGCTTGTTGTCATTGCAGGCAATCTCAACGCTGCGCGTTACAGGGAAGACATCCTTCTCCCTCATGTGGTAACCTTCCTGCAGGCTCATCCTGACATGACCTTCCAACATGACAATGCCACCAGCCATATGGCTCGTTCTGTGTGTGATTTCCTGCAAGACAGGAATGTCAGTGTTCCATGGCCAGCAAAGAGCCCGGATCTCAATCCCATTGAGCACGTCTGGGACCTGTCGGATCGGAGGGTGAGGGGTAGGGCCATTCCCCCCAGAAATGTCCGGGAACTTGCAGGTGCCTTGGTGGAAGAGTGGGGTAACATCTCACAGCAAGAACTGGCAAATCTGGTGCAGTCCATGAGAAGGAGATGCACTGCAGTACTTAATGCAGCTGGTGGCCACACCAGATACTAACTGTTACTTTTGATTTTGACCCCTCCTTTGTTCAGGGACACATTATTCCATTTCTGTTAGTCACATGTCTTTGGAACTTGTTCAGTTTATGTCTCAGTTGTTGAATCTTATGTTTATACAAATATTTATACATGTACAGTTTGCTGAAAATAAAACGCAGTTGACAGTGAGAGGACCTTTCTATTTTTGCTGAGTTTATAAATATTACAATTAGAATTACAATAAGTTTTTATATATTCCTACCAGTCACTTTTCAGCCACGTTTACATGTATATCCTACTACCAGTCACTTTCTATGTATAAACCCTCCTCAACCACTCCAGTATCCCTGCACATTGAATAAAGTACTACTGACCTGTTTATACAACCACTCCAGTACCCCTGCACATTGAATAAGGTACTGTTACTAACCTTTATACAACCACCAGTACCCCTGCACATTGAATAAGGTACTGGTACTAACCTGTATATACAACCACTCCAGTACCCCTGCACATTGAATAAGGTACTGGTACTGACCTGCATATACAACCACTCCAGTACCCCTGCACATTGAATAAGGTACTGGTACTGACCTGCATATACAACCACTCCAGTACCCCTGCACATTGAATAAGGTACTGACCTGTATATACAACCACTACAGTACCCTGGACATTGAACAAGGTACTAACACTGACCTGTATATACACCACTCCAGTACCCCTGAACATTGAATAAGGTACTGGTACTGACCTGTTTATACAACCACTCCAGGACCCCTGTACATTGAATAAGGTACTGACCTGTATATACAACCACTCCAATACCCCTGCACATTGATAAGGTACTGACCTGTATATACAACCTCTCCAGTACCCCTGCACATTGAATAAGGTACTGAACTGTATATACAACCACTCCAGTACCCCTGCACATTGAATAAGGTACTGACCTCTATTACAACCACTCCAGTACCCCTGCACATTGAATAAGGTACTGACCTGTATATACAACCACTCCAGTACCCCTGCACATTGAATAAGGTACTGACCTGTATATACAACCACTCCAGTACCCCTGACATTGAAAAGGTACTGGTACTAACCTGTATATACAACCACTCCAGTACCCCTGCACATTGAATAAGGTACTGGTACTAACCTGTATTACAACCACTCCAGTACCCTGCACATTGAATATAACGGCACACTGACCTGTTTATACAACCACTCCAGTACCCTGAACATTGAATAAGGTACTGGCACTGACCTGTATATACAAACATCCCAATACCCCTGCACATTGAATAAGGTACTGACCTGTATATACAACCACTCCAATACCCCTGCACATTGAATAAGGTACTGACCTGTATATACAACCACTCCAATAGCCCTGCACATTGCATAAGTACTGACACCAACCTCTATATACATGCATCTCATATTCTTAATTATTGTGGTTTTAAATCATAATTGTATTGTTTATCTATTATTATTATTACTGTTATTATTATAAATTAGGGAAGAGCTCTAAAAGGTAAGAATTTCACTGAACTGTTTTACAACTGTTGTATACTGTGCACGTGGCAAATTAACTTTGAAAATTATATGAGTCATTGTTTCACAGGTTGAAGGTACAGAAAGTAACAGGCCTTGGGCTGGCTAAACTCATAGTCTAGAGGGTACTCACAGGTTAAAGGTACAATAAAGTAACAGGCCTTGGCAGCTAAACTTCATAGTCTAGAGGGTACTCACAGGTTAAAGGTACATAAAGTAACAGACCTTGGGCGGCTAAACTTCATAGTCTAGAGGGTACTCACAGGTTAAAGGTACATAAAGTAACAGACCTTGGCTGGCTAAACTTCATAGTCTAGAGGGTACTCACAGGTTAAAGGTACATAAAGTAACAGACCTTGGGCTGGCTAAACTTCATAGTCTAGATGGTATTTGATTGAAAGGTATACTGTATCCCAGCTGTAAAAGTCCGGGTAGCCATTTTATTAGCTGTTCAGGAGTCTTGTGGTTCGGCGATGGAAGCTGATTAGGAGCTTTTGGGTCCCAGACTTGCCGCTCTGGTACCACTTGCCGTGTGTTGGCAGAGAGAACAGTCTATGATTTGGGTGGCTGGAGTATTTGACAATTTTTAAGGCCTTCCTCTTGGTATAGAGGTCCACTATGGCAGGGAGCTCGGCCCCATGTACTGGGCTGTACGCACTACCCTCTGTAGCGCTTTGGGGTCAGATGCCAAGCAGTTGCTGTCACTCCCTGACCTTAGTTATCTTTGTTTTCTTTATTATTTTAGTTAGGTCAGGGTGTGACATGGGGGATGTATGTGTTTAGTCTTGTCTAGGGGTTTTGTATGTTTATGGGGCAGTGTTCAGTCTAGGTGTTTGTATGTCTATGCTTGCCTAGATTGGTTCTCAATTAGAGGCAGCTGTTTATCGTTGTCTCTGATTGGGAACCATATTTAGGCAGCCATATTCCGTTGGGTATTTCGTGGGTTATTGTCTATGTGTAAGTTGCCTGTGTCTGAACTTTCGTATATAGCTTCACGTTCGTTTTGTTGTTTGTTGTATAGTTTGTCAAGTGTTCTTCGTTTCGGTAAATAAATAGAAGAATGTATTACTATCACGCTGCGTCCTTGGTCCTCCTCTCTTCCTCCATACGACGAACGTGACAGTTGCCATACCAAGCGGTGATGCAGTCAGGCAAGATGCTCTCGATGGTGTCGCTGTAGAACTTGTTGAGAACCTGAGGGCCCATGCCAAATCTGTTCAGCCTCCTGAGGGGGAAGATGCGTTGTCGTGCCCTCTTTCAAATCAAATCAAACCAACGTTTATCTGTCACGTGCGCCGAATACAACAGGTGTAGTCCTTACAGTGAAATGGTTACTTACAGGCTCTAACCAACAGTGCAAAAAAGGTATTAGGTGAACAATAGGTAAGTAAAGAAATAACAACAGTAAAAACAACTGTGAAAAACAACAGTAGAGAGGTTACAATGACTGGAAATACAATGAGTCAATGTTTCTCAGGTTGCCGGTGTATACTGTATGTTGTGGAGGAAGTAAATGTCATTAGGCTGGTTGAACTTTGTAGTTCTACTGTATTCAAATGGATTTGATCAGTAGTGTATTTTGCTGAGGACGGACGCATTCCAAATGGTCGTGAATCCCATTTGGTTTACTGTATTTGAACTCTGCACTCTGACACACACACACACACACACACAGCTCATAACATTCACTACAGCTATACTATTCACTGCAGCTATATCATTCACTACATCTATATTATTCACTGTAATTATACCATCACTACAACTATAACCATTCACTGCAGCTATACATTCACTGCAGCTATACCATTCACTACACGCTATACATTCCACTAGCTTATACCATTCACTACAGCTATACATTCATCAAGCTATATATCACTATTATCATCTACTCAGCTATACCATTCACTGCAGCTATCATTCACTACAGCTATACCATTCACTGCAGCTATACCATTCACTACAACTATACATCACTACAGCTATACCATTCACTACACGTATATTCATGCAGCTATACCATTCACGTACATCTATATCATTCACTGTAATTATACCATTCACTACAACTATACCATTCACCTGCAGCTATACCATTCACTGCAGCTATACCATTCACTACAGCTATACCATTCACTGCAGCTATACCATTCACTACAGCTATACATTCACTACAGCTATATCATTCACTACAGCTATACCATTCACTACAGCTATATCATTCACTACATCTATATCATTCACTGTAACTATACCATTCACTACATCTATATCATTCACTGCAATTTACCATTCACTACAGCTATACCATTCACTGCAGCTATACCATTCACTACAGCTATATACGCATTCCATACAGCTATATCATTCACTGTAATTATACCATTCACTACACTATACCATTCACTGCACTATACATTCACTGCAGCTATACCATTCACTACAGCTATACCAATCACTAGCAGCTATACCATTCACTACAGTTATACCATTCACTACAGCTATATCATTCACTGTAATTATACCATTCACTACAACTATACCATTCACTGCAGCTATACCATTCACTGCAGCTATACCATATCAAAGTATACCATTCCACTGCAGCTATACCATTCACTACAGCTATCCATTCACTGCAGCTATACATTCACTACAGCTATACCATTCACTACAGCTATACCATTCACTACAGCTATACCATTCACTGCAGCTATACATTCCTACAGCTATACCATTCACTGCAGCTATACATTCACTACAGCTATAACCATTCACTACAGCTATACCATTCACTACAGCTATATAGCCATTCCATACGCTATACCATTCACTACAGCTATACCATTACTACAGCTATACCATTCACTACAGCTATACCATACCTTCATACAGCTATACCATTCACTGCAGCTATACCATTCATGCAGCTATCCATTCACTGCAGCTATACCATTCACTACAGCTATACCATTCACTACAGCTATTACCATTCACTACAGCTTACATTCACTACAGCTATAACCATTCACTACAGCTAATACCATTCACTACAGCTAATACCATTCACTACAAAGCTATACCATTCATACAGCTATACCATTCACTACAGCTATACCATTCACTACAGCTATACATTCACTACAGTATACCATTCACTACAGCTATACCATTCACTACAGCTATACCATTCACTACAGCTATACCATTCACATACAGCTATACCATTACACACTACATTCACTACATCATTCACTACAGCTATACCATTCACTGCAGCTATATCCATTCATGCAGCTTACCATTCACTGCAAGCTATACCATTCACTGACAGCTATACCATTCACTACAGCTATACCATTCACTACAGCTATACCATTCACTACAGCTATATACCATTCACTACAGCTATAACCATTCACTACAGCTATACCATTCACTACAGCTATACCATTCACTACAGCTATCATTCACTGTAACTATACCATTCACAACAGCTATACCATTCACTACAGCTATACCATTCACTGCAGCTATACCATTCACTGCACTATCCATCCAGCTATCCATTCACTACAGCTATACCATTCACTACAGCTATACCATTCACTACAGCTATACCATTCACTACAGCTATACCATTCACTACAGCTATATCCATTCACTACAGCTATACCATTCACTACAGCTATACCATTCACTACAGCAATACCATTCATTCAGCTATACCATTATCTGCAGCTATACCATCACTACAGCATACCATTCACAGCGCTATACCATTCACTACAGCTACATCACTACAGTATACCATCACTGCAGCTATACCATTAGAGACTCTGATGAATCCCAAATGGGGCCCATAGGGCCCTGGTCAAAAGTAGTTCACTATACAGGGGCCCTGGTCAAAAGTAGTGCACTATACAGGGGGCCTGGTCAAAAGTAGTTCGCTATACAGGTGGCTCTGGTCAAGAGTAGTGCACTACATAGTGAATAGGGTACCATTTAGGATGCCGCTATAACACTATAAGATGCTGCGGTAGATTCAGTATACAGTACATGGATTTAATCAGCACTTATATCTAGCCACGTGACTTCTGGTTGCCGTGGTCAATAGCTGTGACCTTCAGAAGGTTATAATCAGTCACCGTGGAACCAACGATTGATGGATGCTCGACTCTGTCACTTTAAATAGACCACTTCAAGGTAAAATAAAATGAACTGAAAAATGATAGGGGAAATGAACGGGGAAATTAACAGGGAAATGAATGGGAAATGAATGGGGAAATGAATGGGGAAATTAACAGGGAAATGAATGGGGAAATGAATGGGAAAATGAACGGGGAAATGAATGGGAAAATGAATGGGAAAATGAACGGGGAAATGAACAGGGAAATGAATGGGGAAATTAACAGGGAAATGAATGGGGAAATGAATGGGGAAATGAATGGGGAAATTAACTGGGAAATGAATGGGGAATGAATGGGAAAATGAACGGGGAAATTAATGGGGAAATGAATGGTCGATTAACGGGGAAATGAATGGGAATTTAGGCCTACAGTAAATGAAATGTTTTTCAATAAACTAATGCATGTCAAATTGTACAGGACATTAGGCGTAGTTAATTGGTCATTTTTGTGTGCTAGCTAACACCCTGAAGATTGGAGTTAAATAGCTATTGAGCTATCACAAACCACTTAATCCTAGAGCCAGTGTTTGTCTTCATCTCTATGGAAAATAAGCTGACAGTGAGCCAGAAGACAGGGCATCAGTAAGCCTGTTGTTTTCCATGGGTAATGAGGTAGCTAGGACAAACTTCAATACAGAACGGTATGAGATGTCTAAGACCCTTATGATGAACCTACAATACAGAAAGCTCTGGGTTCTA
The DNA here is from genome assembly GCF_002910315.2 of Salvelinus sp. IW2-2015. Lineage (NCBI taxonomy): Eukaryota > Metazoa > Chordata > Actinopteri > Salmoniformes > Salmonidae > Salvelinus > Salvelinus sp. IW2-2015. Next base: position 79,280 of record NW_019943676.1, on the reverse strand, counting down.
GATTGGGAGCATTTACGCAGCACTAAATTGGGTCACAGTGGCGTCAATGGCGTGCATGGTGTACGTGCCTGTGTGTGTGTGTGTGTGTGTGTGTGTGTGTGTGTGTGTGTGTGTGTGTGTGTGTGTGTGTGTGTGTGTGTGTGTGTGTGTGTGTGTGTGTGTGTGTGTGTGTGTGTGTGTGTGTG
>NW_019943676.1:72677-79070 GCF_002910315.2 Salvelinus sp. IW2-2015 | reverse complement strand
TGTGTGTGTGTGTGTGTGTGTGTGTGTGTGTGTGTGTGTGTGTGTGTGTGTGTGTGTGTGTGTGTGTGTGTGTGTGTGTGTGTGTGTGTGTGTGTGTGTGTGTGTGTGTGTGTGTGTCAGAGTGCAGAGTTCAAATACAGTAAACCAAATGGGATTCACGACCATTGGAATGCGTCCGTCCTCAGCAAAATACACTACTGATCAAATCCATTTGAATACAGTAGAACTACAAAGTTCAACCAGCCTAATGACATTTACTTCCTCCACAACATACAGTATACACCGGCAACCTGAGAAACATTGACTCATTGTATTTCCAGTCATTGTAACCTCTCTACTGTTGTTTTTCACAGTTGTTTTTACTGTTGTTATTTCTTTACTTACCTATTGTTCACCTAATACCTTTTTTGCACTGTTGGTTAGAGCCTGTAAGTAACCATTTCACTGTAAGGACTACACCTGTTGTATTCGGCGCACGTGACAGATAAACGTTGGTTTGATTTGATTTGAAAGAGGGCACGACAACGCATCTTCCCCCTCAGGAGGCTGAACAGATTTGGCATGGCCCTCAGGTTCTCAACAAGTTCTACAGCGACACCATCGAGAGCATCTTCCTGACTCATCACCGCTTGGTATGGCAACTGTCACGTTCGTCGTATGGAGGAAGAGAGGAGGACCAAGGACGCAGCGTGATAGTAATACATTCTTCTATTTATTTACCGAAACGAAGAACACTTGACAAACTATACAACAAACAACAAAACGAACTGAAGCTATATACGAAAGTTCAGACACAGGCAACTTACACATAGACAATAACCACGAAATACCCAACGGAATATGGCTGCCTAAATATGGTTCCCAATCAGAGACAACGATAAACAGCTGCTCTAATTGAGAACCAATCTAGGCAAGCATAGACATACAAACACTAGACTGAACACTGCCCATAAACATACAAAACCCTAGACAAGACTAAACACAACATCCCCATGTCACACCTGACCTAACTAAAATAATAAAGAAAACAAAGATAACTAAGGTCAGGGAGTGACAGCAACTGCTTGGCATCTGACCCAAAGCGCTACAGAGGGTAGTGCGTACAGCCAGTACATGGGGCCGAGCTCCCTGCCATAGTGGACCTCGTATACCAAGAGGAGGCCTTAAAAATTGTCAAATACTCCAGCCACCCAAATCATAGACTTGTCTCTCTGCCAACACACGGCAAGTGGTACCAGAGCGGCAAGTCTGGGACCCAAAAGCTCCTAATCAGCTTCCATCGCCGAACCACAAGACTCCTGAACAGCTAATAAAATGGCTACCCGGACTTTACAGCTGGGATACAGTATACCTTTCAATCAAATACCATCTAGACTATGAAGTTTAGCCAGCCCAAGGTCTGTTACTTTATGTACCTTAACCTGTGAGTACCCTCTAGACTATGAAGTTTAGCCAGCCCAAGGTCTGTTACTTTATGTACCTTTAACCTGTGAGTACCCTCTAGACTATGAAGTTTAGCCAGCCCAAGGTCTGTTACTTTATGTACCTTTAACCTGTGAGTACCCTCTAGACTATGAAGTTTAGCTAGCCCAAGGCCTGTTACTTTATGTACCTTTAACCTGTGAGTACCCTCTAGACTATGAAGTTTAGCCAGCCAAGGCCTGTTACTTCTTGTACCTTCAACCTGTGAAACAATGACTCATAAAATTTTCAAAGTTAATTTGCCACGTGCACAGTATACAACAGTTGTAAAACAGTTCAGTGAAATTCTTACCTTTTAGAGCTCTTTCCCAATAATTATAAAATAACAGTAATAATAATAATAGAATAAACAATACAATTATGATTTAAAACCACAATAATTAAGAATATGAGAATGCATGTATATAAGGTTGGTGTCAGTACCTTATGCAATGTGCATGGTCTAGCTAGTATTAATATGGTTTATACAGAGGTCAGTACCTATTCATGTGCAGGGTATTGGAGTGTTGTATATATACAGGTCAGTACCTCTATTCAATTGCAGGGGTATTGGAGTGTTTGTATATACAGGTCAGTGCCAGTACCTTATTCAATGTTCAGGTACTGGAATGTGTATGTAAACAGGTCAGTTCAGTACCTTATTCAATGTGCAGGTACTGGAGTGGTTGTAAATACAGGTTAGTACCAGTACCTTATTCAATGTGCAGGGTACTGATGATGATTTATACAGTTAGTACCAGTACCTTATTCAAGTCCAGGTACTGGAGTGGTTGTATATACAGTCAGTACCTTATTCAATGTGCAGGGGTACTGGAGTGTTGTATATCAGGTCAGTACCTTATTCAATGTGCAGGTACGGAGTGGTTGTAGTATAGAGGTCAGTACCTTATTCAAGTGCAGGGTACTGGAGTGGTATATTACAGTTCAGTACCTTATTTCAATGTGCAGGGTACTGGAGAGGTGTATATACAGGTCAGTACCTTATTCAATGTGCAGGGGTATTGGAGTGGTTGTATATACAGGTCAGTACCTTATTCAATGTACAGGGTCCTGGAGTGGTTGTATAAACAGCGTCAGTACCAGTACCTTATTCAATGTTCAGGGTACTGATGGTTGTATATACAGGTCCATGTAGTACCTATGTTCCAATGTCCAGGGTACTGTATGGTTGTATATACAGGTCAGTACCTTATTCAATGTGCAGGGTACTGGAGTGGTTGTATATGCAGGTCAGTACCAGTACCTTATTCAATGTGCAGGCGTACTGAGTGGTTGTATATGCAGGTTAGTACCATACCTTATTCAATGTGCAGGGTACTGGAGTGTTGTAATACAGGTTATACCAGTACCTTATTCAATGTGCAGGGTACTGGAGTGTTGTATATACAGTTAGTACCCAGTACCTTATTCATGAGGGTACTGGAGTGTTGTATAAAACAGGTCAGTAGTACTTATTCCAATGTGCAGGATACTGGGTGGTTGAGGAGTAAACAAGGAATGACTCTTAGTGGAATGGTATAGCTGTAGTGAATGGTATAGCTGTAGTGAATGGTATAGCGCCAGTGAATGTATAGCGGTAGTGAATGTTATAAGCTGTAGTGAATGGCTATAGCTGTTAGTGAATGGTATAGCTGTGTGAATGGTATAGCTGTACGTGAATGTTATGAGCTGTAATGTGAATGAGTATAGCTGTAGTGAATGGTATACTGTAGTGAATTAGGGTATGAGCTGTATAGTGGATAATGGTTATACTGCAGTGAATGTCCGATACATGATAGCTGCAGTTGTGAAATGATATCAGCTGGTTCCAGTGAATTGGTCTTTTATAGCGTGGTAAAAGTGAATGAGAATTGAGCTGTAGTGGAATGACTATAGCTTGTAGTGTGAATGTATAGCTGTATGTGAATGTATAGCTGTAGGTGAATGGTTATAGCTTAGTGAAATGGATATAGCTGGTAGTGAGGATGGATAATAGCTGTGTGGATAATGCGTTATATAGCTAGCCAGTGAAAAATGGCTTATTTATGTAATTCAATTATGTGAATCATACTTAGCTTGCCCATGTAATGGATATAGCTGTAGTGAATTGGATTTATATAGCTGTAAGTAGAGAATGCGTTCATAAGCCCTGATAAGAGTGAAATGGAATTAATAGGCTGCAGTGAATAGATAGCTGATAACGCTGACAGATGGCGTATAGCTGCACTCGTCGAATCGGTTCTTTCCTGTACACTTGTGAATGGGTCTAACTGTATCAGCTGCAGTGAATGGTATAGCTGCAGCTGAATGGTATAATTGTATGAATGGTATAATTACCAGTGAAATGATAAAGCTGTAGCCGAATGCGTGTTATGAACTGAGTGTTAATGTGTTTACTAGCTGCAGGTGATACCAAAGGCGGGGGTTTGACATGTATAGTCCTGTAGTGAATGATAAATATAGCGCAGGTGAATGGTATTAGCTTAGCATGAATGTGGTATAGTTGTAGTGAATGCGTATAATTACAGTTGAAATGAATTTTAATATAGCTGAATACGATGTTAAGGTATAGCTGTAGTGAATGGTTATAGCCTGCCAGTGAAAATGGACAATAGCTTGTAGTGAATGGTGCTATAAATATTGCCAGTGAAATGACGTATGGAGATGTAGTGAATGAGACATATATTGGTTACAGATAGATGCAGGGTAATAGATCATGGTAAGTGTTATATGACATAGCTGTAGGAAAAATGGAGTAGTAGCTGTACATTGTGAATGATATAGCTGTAGTGAATGCTATACTGTATGTGAATGGGATGTTATAAGCTCTTTGCAGAGTGACGGAGATATAGGCGTGTGTAGTGAATGGTATAGCTGCAGTGAATAGCTTAATGTGGTTCCTCACTAGTTCGGTGACAAGGCTGCAAATGGAGATAGTTGTACGTATGTGAATGGTATAATTACCAGTGAATGATATAGATCGTAGTGAATGGTATAGCGGCAGTGCAATAGTATAGCTGTAGTAGGAATGGTATAGCTGTTAGGTGTCCAAAAGGAATTCAAAATAAAGTAGTTATTGATACAGTGGGAATTGGTAAGTATTCTTGTATGTAGCTGCAGGTGGTATGATGGGCCATATTCAGCGCTGTATAGAGTGCTGCAATGGTATAGACTGTCAATGAAAATGGTATAGTCCTGCCATTTTGTGAATGATTATAGCTGTAGTGAATGATATAGCTGTAGTGACATTGGCAGTATAGCTGTAGTGAATTGGTGCAAATCTCTTTATAGCTGCACCGTTGAATGGTCTATCTAGCTGATAGTGAATGGACTGGCAGCGGCAGATTAGCTGTTCAGTGTATATGGGCCTATAGTACAGTGAAGTTCATGGTGCTGATTATGTAAGTTGTAAGTGAATGGTATTAACTTACGAGTGAATGATATTAGATGTACGTGAATGCCCATCTCTGCTGTTATAGCTGCAGTGAATACATCAGACCGCATGAGCTATTAGTGAATGGGCACCTGACTCGTCTTTACAGCATCTTCTCTCTTTCACACACACAGGCACGTACACCATGCACGCCATTGACGCCATCTGTGACCCAATTTAGTGCTGCTGTAAATGCTCCCAATCTAGAACCCAGAGCTTTCTGTATTGTAGGTTCATCATAAGGGTCTTAGACATCTCATACCGTTCTGTATTGAAGGTTTGTCCTAGCTACCTCATTACCCATGGAAAACAACAGGCTTACTGATGCCCTGTCTTCTTGGCTCACTGTCAGCTTATTTTACCATAGAGATGAAGACAAACACTGGCTCTAGGATTAAGTGGTTTGTGATAGCTCAATAGCTATTTAACTCCAATCTTCAGGGTGTTAGCTAGCACACAAAATGACCAATTAACTACGCCTAATGTCCTGTACAATTGTACATGCATTAGTTTATTGAAAAACATGTTCATTTACTGTAGGCCTAAATTCCCATTCATTTCCCCGTTAATCGACCATTCATTTCCCCATTAATTTCCCCGTTCATTTTCCCATTCATTTCCCCATTCATTTCCCAGTTAATTTCCCCATTCATTTCCCCATTCATTTCCCCATTCATTTCCCTGTTAATTTCCCCATTCATTTCCCTGTTCATTTCCCCGTTCATTTTCCCATTCATTTTCCCATTCATTTCCCCGTTCATTTTCCCATTCATTTCCCCATTCATTTCCCTGTTAATTTCCCCATTCATTTCCCCATTCATTTCCCATTCATTTCCCTGTTAATTTCCCCGTTCATTTCCCCATTCATTTTTCAGTTCATTTTATTTTACCTTGAAGTGGTCTATTTAAAGTGACAGAGTCGAGGCATCCATCAATCGTGGTTCCACGGTGACTGATGATAACCTTCTGAAGGTCACAGCTATTGACCACGGCAACCAGAAGTCACGTGGCTAGATATAAGTGCTGATTAAATCCATGTACTGTATACTGAATCTACCGCAGCATCTTATAGTGTTATAGCGGCATCCTAAATGGTACCCTATTCACTATGTAGTGCACTACTCTTGACCAGAGCCACCTGTATAGCGAACTACTTTTGACCAGGGCCCCCTGTATAGTGCACTACTTTTGACCAGGGCCCCCTGTATAGTGAACTACTTTTGACCAGGGCCCTATGGGCCCCATTTGGGATTCAGTCAGAGTCTCTAATGGTATAGCTGCAGTGAATGGTATAGCTGTAGTGAATGGTATAGCTGTAGTGAATGGTATAGCCGCTGTGAATGGTATAGCTGTAGTGAATGGTATAGCTGCAGTGAATGGTATAGCTGCAATGAATGGTATCCGCCACACTACGTGCAATGGTCATAGCCAGGCTGTACGTGAATCGGGTATACGTCAGTGATGGATACAAACTACACACCGCTGTAGTGAATGGTTGC
>NW_019943676.1:67290-70623 GCF_002910315.2 Salvelinus sp. IW2-2015 | reverse complement strand
TGTTGTAGTGAATGGTATAGTGTAGTGAATGGTATAGCTGTGAATGGTATAGCTGTAGTGAATGGTAATAGCTGCAGTGAATGGGTATAGCTGCATGATGGTGCTGTAGTGAATGGTATAGCTGTAGTGAATGGTATAAGCTGTTAGTAGAATGGTATAGCTGTAGTGAATGGTATAAAGCTGCTAGTGAATGGTATAGTGTAGTTAAAGCTGTAGTGAATGGTATAGCTGTTGGTAGTGAAATGGTGTGTATATGGCTGTTGTGAAATGGTATAAGTTACAGTGAACTGGTATAGCTGTAGTGAATGGTATAGCTGTAGTGATGGTATAGTGTAGTATGGTAATAGCTGTAGTGAATGGTATAGCTGTAGTGAATGGTATAGTGGTATGCATAGCTGTAGTGAATGGTATAGCTGTAGTGAATGGTATAGCTGCAGTGATGGTATAGCTGCAGTGAATGGTATAGCTGCAGTGAATGGTATAGCTGTAGTGAATGGTATAGCTGTAGTGAATGGTATAGGCTGTGTGAATGGTATAGCTGTAAGTGAATGGTATAGCTGTAGTGAATGGTAATAGCTGTAGTGAATGGTATAAGCTGTAAGTGAATGGTATAGCTGTAGTGAATGGTATAGATGAGTGAATGGTAGCTGTAGTGAATGGTATAGCTGTAGTGAATGGTATAGGCTGTAGTGAATGGTATAGCTTGTAGTGATGGTTAGCTTGTAGTTGAATGGTATAGCTGTAGTGAATGGTATAGCTGTAGTGAATGGTAATGCTGTAGTGAATGGTATAGCTGTAGTGAATGGTATAGCTGCAGTGAATGGTATAGCTGCAGTGAATGGTATAGCTTGAGTGAATGGTATAGCTGTAGTGAATGTATAGCTGTAGTGAATGGTAATAGCTGTAGTGAATGGTATAGCTTGTAGTGAATGGTATAGCTGTAGTGAATGGTATAGCTGTAGTGAATGGTATAGCTGTAGTGAATGGTATAGCTGTAGTGAATGGTATAGCTGAGTGAATGGTATAGGCGTGTGAATGTGTAAGCTGCAGTGAATGGTATAGCTGTAGTGAATGGTATAGCTGTAGTGAATGGTATAGCTGTAGTGGAATGGTATAGCTGCAGTGAATGGATAGCTGTAGTGAATGGTATAGCTGCAAGTGAATGGTATAGCTGTAGTGAATGGTATAGCTGCAGTGAATGGTATAGCTGCAGTGAATGGTATAGTTGTAGTGATGGTATAATTACAGTGAATGATATAGCTGTAGTGAATGGTATAACTGTAGTGAATGGTATAGCTGCAGTGATTGGTATAGCTGTAGTGAATGGTATAGTCTGCAGTGGAATGGTATAGCTGCAGTGAATGGTATAGTTGTAGTGAATGGTAATAATTCAGTGAATGATATAGCTGTAGTGAATGGTATAGCTGTAGTGAATGGTATAGCTGCAGTGAATGGTTAGCTGTAGTGAATGGTTAATTGCAGTGAATGATATAGATGTAGTGAATGGTATAGTTACAGTGAATGATATAGATGTAGTGAATGATATAGCTGTAGTGAATGGTATAGCTGTAGTGAATGATATAGCTGTAGTGAATGGTATGCTGTAGTGAATGGTATAGCTGCAGTGAATGGTATAGCTGTAGTGAATGGTATAGCTGCAGTGAATGGTATAGTTGCAGTGAATGGTAATAGTTGTAGTGAATGGTATAATTACAGTGAATGATATAGATGTACGTGAATGGTATAGCTGCAGTGAATAGTATAGTTGTAGTGAATGGGTATAGTGTAGTGAATGGTATAGTTGTAGTGAATGGTATAGCTGCAGTGAATGGTATAGCTGTAGTGAATGGTATAGCTGCAGTGAATGGTATAGCTGGCAGTGAATGATATAGTGTAGTGATGATATAGCTGTAGTGAATGGTAATAGCTGTAGTGATGGTATAGCTGCAGTGAATGGTATAGCTTGTAGTGAATGGTATAGCTGCAGTGAATGGTATAGCTGCGTGAATGGTATAGTTGTAGTGAATGGTATAATTACAGTGAATGATATAGATGTAGTGATGGTATAGCTGCAGTGAATGTATAGCTGTAGTGAATGGTATAGCGCTGTTGTGAATGGTATAGCTGTAGTGAATGGTATAGTTACAGTGTATCAGGGGAATGTGAGGTGTACCAGGGACATAGGAGGTGTACCAGGGGAATGTGAGGTGTACCAGGGGAATGTGAGGTGTACCAGGGAAATGTGAGGTGTACCAGGGAAATGTGAGGTGTACCAGGGAAATGTGAGGTGTACCAGGGAAATGTAAGATGTACCAAGGGAATGTATGGTGTACCAGGGAAATGTGAGGTGTACCAGGGAAATATAAAGTGTTTCAGGGGAATGTAAGGTGTACCAGGGAATATAAAGTGTACCAGGGGAAGGTACGGTTGTATCAGGGGAATGCATCAACATCCAGCCTTGAGAGGCTTAAGAGTGTGTTTTATAGGTTAGTGTCTGTAAGCAACTCATTTGAGAAGCTGTTTTGGTTGTGTTCTCTGACTCTGAGAGCTCCTGCTTGTTTTAATCATGTACATCTATGTTTTAGTAATATGTATCCTCACCATGGGTGGATCAATCAGGATTGATGGTAGCTCATGTCTACATACTAAAATGGGGAAATTCATTCACTTCAGATTTCCTTAGAGTTTTCTCCATGGAAGAATAACCTGTTGGACAGAAGCTACGAAACAATGTCTTCTAAGAAACTTCATCATATACTTGTTGAAGTAGGTGCTGCCTGATGGGTTAACAACTAGGTGCATTAGCATAGCCTGGTAAATTAGACCCTGGGTTCAAAGCCCCTATAGATCCTGCTGGCTGATGGGTTAACAACTAGGTGCATTAGCATAGCCTGGTAAGTTACACCCTGGGTTCAAAGCCCCTATAGATCCTGCTGGCTGATGGGTTAACAACTAGGTGCATTAGCATAGCCTGGGTGGGGAAGTGTGTGTGTGTGTATGTGTGTATATTTGGGGTGGGGTGTGCATGTGTGTGTGTGTTTGTGTTCATGTGAATGCGTGTGCATGTGGGTGAGCTCTAATGTAAGTTGAGATATGCTAAGAGGAAAGGGGCTGTAGACAGCAGTTTATGGTGTGGGGCAGTGGTTCGTAGACAGCAGTTTATGGTGTGGGGCAGTGGTTCGTAGACAGCAGTTTATGGTGTGGGGCAGCCTAGTCCCCCCTATGGATAGACCAAAAAGGGGGTTCCTATGTTACCCAAGTACCAGGGTCCTAGTCCCCTATGGATGACCAAGTACCCCAGGGTCATAGTACCCCCTAGGATAGACGCACGTA
>NW_019943676.1:35816-67265 GCF_002910315.2 Salvelinus sp. IW2-2015 | reverse complement strand
GTGGTTCGGTAGACAGCAGTTTAATGGTGTGGGGCAGTGGTTAGTAGAGGAGCAGTTTTATGGTGTTGGGCAGTGTTGTGACAGCGTTTTATGGGTGGAGTGGTTGGGCACGTGGTTCGTAGATTCAGACCAAGATTTATGGATAGTGGGGGGCGTGGTTCGTAGACAGCAGTGTGTATCGGTGTAGGAGGCAAGTGGTCGTAGACAGCAGGGTTTAGTGGTGTGGGGCAAGTGGTTCGTGACAGCGATTTATGGGTGTTGGGGGCAGTGGTTTTTTCGATAGACAGCAGTTTATGTGGTGTTGGGTGCCGGATGGTTTGTCTATGGTTATCTCTACATCAGTAGGTTCCTAAACCTGTGTTTTGATGACCGATAGCCGACCTGAAATGGGCTGTCTTAGTTTCAGGAGTACCCCTGGAGTACCCCCTCATTGGTATGTTTTATCAGTAGGACTATGATCTCATGAGTCTTCGTCAAGTAAGCTCTCCTATGGGGAGGTAAAGAGACCCAAGTACCACCAAGGGTCCTAGTCCCCCCTTGGATATAACCAAGTACCGGCTTTTCCTTATTTAGATCCTAGTTAACATAATGAAGGCTATGATGTCTTCTCAAGTACCAGACTCTATATGGAGTAGGACCAAGTACTACCAGGGTTCTAGTACCTTAATCAGGCAGTTCCCCTATGGATAGGCCAAGTAACCACATACAAGGGTTTAGTAAGTTCTGCTCCATAATGGATATGACCAAGTCACCGGACCAAAGTTGGGTTAGAGTCTTAGGTCTCCTAATTAGGATAAAGACACCAGAAAGAACCAACTCCAGGTTTGGTTCAGTAGTCTCACTCTGATATAAGGAGTAGGGAGCCAAAAATATCAGCTTTAGTTATAAAACATACGAGCCATATGCTTTTGTAATTCGGATTAGGCAGTAAGTAGCATATCGCGCCAGGTGTTGCGCATAGATCCACCAATCTAAAGTCACTGACCCTCACTGGATTTAAGGCCCTAAGGATATACTTCGCCCCACCAGGGTCCTATGTCTCATCCGTATAGGGATATGAACCACAGTAAACTGTCCCAGGTCCCTAGTACCAAGCCCCCTATGGATTAGCAAATGGCGCCAAGTATCCACTAGTTGGCACAGATCACGTAGTACCAGTAAATGGAGTATAAGGGTTCTGGTGGCAGACGCCGGGATGATAGAGCCCAGTAGCGGCACCCCAGGTCCCTAGTACAGACCACTAATGGAGGAGCACGACCAACGGACCTGGCGGTCTTCCTCAAAACCCTGCAGCTGGGTCGCCTAGGTGTACGACCCCGGTGATGGGCCTTGTGCATCACCTGGCGGCCTCGTGCCACCTACCGGACACGACGCGAAGTACCGCGGGGCCGCCACGGGTCCTACGGTAGCCACGTACCGGACGTATCGGTGGACTTAACGGGACGCTCACAGTACCCGGGACCGTAGGGCTGCCCATAGTCGGCGCGCCGAGCCTCAGTGGATGGAGAGATGGGGCGACCCGGAGCGGGCAGCAAGCGCAGCGGAAGGTGACCAGGACAGAGTGGCGATAGAGATCGCGCGCTGAAGTCGATGACTGCCGAGCCGAGAGGATGGTAGCAGAGCAGAGAGGCGGAAGAGGAAGCACGCAGCGGTAGGATCCCGCGACGCACACGGAGGGCGTAGTGCCGCACCCAGCAGGAGCAGAGGCCCTCAGAGTGGATAGAAGGAGGGAGCTACAAGTCAGCACAGGGGATCGGCCATAGGTAGAGACCGGCTACATTGTGATAGATGTCAGACTGGTCAGCACTCTCAGGGTCGTAGTCCCTTACTATCTCCGTCTCCCTGATTGCGCGATCAGAACGCAAGGATTACCGGTAAAAGCACCTCGATGTGGATCCGTAGTGCCAGTATGCCTCTGCTGCTTCTAGGCTAATATGGGAGCCGGTAGGCAGTTTCTCCCCTATGGATACGGCCCCAATACTACCTTGCTGACCCAGGCGTCCAATAGTTACCACTGCGGCCACTGCGCTTTGCATAACATTATGGAAATGAGCCATATGAGAATCGAAACTCAAACTTGCCTTATAAACATCCACAAGGTACCTAAGTACTGGACAAATGGACCTCGAGCTCTATTGTCCCATGCTCCTAAATGGATTTGAACACAAGATTAGCCCCCGCAACACAAGGGTAGCCATGTGTACATACCTCTAAATGGATAAGAACACAGCTCACTCACATGACAATTGGCTCAGAGCGAGAGAGTCTAGTACCCAGATTTTTTTAACACCCGTCCAAATGGAGCCCACACCTAACAAACAAGATCATTTGTTCAAACCCTAATATGTCGTTATATCAGGGACAAAGTACCAACTCGACGCGTCCTAGTCCCCCCTAATGGGAAGGGCAAGTACCGCCCCAGCCGGTCCTAGTCCCCCTATAGGATAGACCCGAAGTACACCACGCGGTCCTCCACAGCTGCTCAAACCGCATAGGATACGCACTCTAAATTGATAAGCACACTGAAATCCAAAGCACACCAAAACTGCCTCAAGGCGTCCTTTAGGTACCGCATTTCAACACTTCATACACCTTTTTGCTGACGAGCTGACAATCCCTATGCGAGATTATCCCGCACCAAGTACCTCTTCTCCGTGGGTACTCGTTTTGCATATGTTTTATCGAGGCTGATCGCTAGTGTACACCCCGGTAAGCGGCCCTAATGTGCTATTAGAGACGCACAAGTACTCCTATTACCACGCTAACCAGCGGTACCTCACGTACCCCCCCCCCGCCCGAGGCGCAAAGCTGGCTGCACGCCGCCCCCCTATGCGATAGACCACAAGTACCACATTCGCCCGCGGTTCCCTAGTGCCCCTAAGCTTACCACCTAAGTGGATAGGCCGAATCGGTCCTACCCAGGCGTCCCCTAGCCTATGGCTATCAAGGCCAGTACCCCAGGGTCCTACGTCGACCGTACTAACGGCAAATAGCATCCGACCACGTGATCCAGATGACAGTAGTGCCCATGGGTCGTAATACAACGCTATCAAGGTTGACCCCCACAGATGCATGGACACTCAGCCGTGAATAAATTACGTTCTATTATCGCGCATATTCGCACACAGAGTGGGCATCGCTCTTTGCCGAGTTACCCTTCGACAGGCTCATAGGCACGGCAGAGGATCAAGGTAAACACCAGTCAGGTGGCGCAAACTGTAGTCGGTGTAAGGCAGCGGCTTTAGTACACCAGCAGGTGAGGCACGACGGTACCCATTCCTCGTTTCGGTCGCCGCCGGACGGCTACGGTCCAGCGAGTCTCCGCTCACGGGTCAGGGTTGGCCTACGGTCTTCGTCAGTCTAACCAGGATCGTGAGGCAACGGTAAGACTTCGCCTCCTCCCTCAATGCTCTCTCGTCGTCTCCAGTCCGGACCGCTCAGGTCCGAGGGGCTCACGGTCCTCACGCTGACAGCGCAACTCGGGTCCACGAACGGCAGGCAGGCTCAGGGCGACGGAAGGTCAAAAACGAGGCGAGGAGACAGACTTGGGAAACAAGCAGGACTGAGAAACAAAACGCTGCTTGACTTGACAAAACAAGACGAACCTGGGCAACCGTACACAACAGAGAACACAGGTATACAATACAACCAGCGCCCATCAACTGGGGAAGATTCGCGGCAACAACCCTGGTCAGGATGGTGGAGCACGATATCCCAATCAAAGAGCAGGAGAACACATCTGGCGTTGTGGACCAACCAGGGTCCAGATCCCCCTACTGATAGCGAGCGAACCCGGCTCAGTGGACGGATGGAACCGGAGTGATCTGGCATCTCGCGAACCTCGGAGTAACGGCGACTTTCCGGAACACCGGAGTCACGGGATCGCGAACCCGGAGTCCACTGGGATCGGACACCCAAGAGTCACGCGATCGGAACCCGAGATCACTGGATCCGGCCAACTTGGAGCTCACATTGTATTGGGATCCCGAGTCATGTGATTGTCGGATCCGATGTATGGTACTGATCAAATATTGACATATACAGTTGTTCATGTAACAGCAATGGACTCGGAAGAGAATGCCATAGCACGTCCACAGATAATAACCATACACCCCTATCAACCATCACACCAGGTTTGTGTTTCGTAGATACTGTGGTAGTAACGATTATGCGCTGCGGGAACACACTACAAGCTGTGTTGTATGTAGTTGAGCACTGTAATGTAGATCGATTAACCATAAATTGTAAGCTCTACCCTTCAATTTTGCTGGACGCGTAGAAAGAGAAGCTGCTGCCTTGTCAGAACTCAATGGGACTCATAAATAACCCCCAGGAAGAGTAGCTGCTGCCTTGGCAGGAAGTAATGTGGATCATAATAACCCCAGGAAGAGTAGCTGCTGCTTGGCAGGAAGTAATGTGGATCATAATAAACCCAGGAAGAGTATGCTGCCTTGTCAAGAACTAATGGGGATCATAATAAACCCCAGGAAGAGTAGCTGCTGTCTTGGCAGGAAGTAATGTGGATCATAATAAACCCCAGGAAGAGTACTGCTGCCTTGGCAGGAGTAATGTGGATCATAATAAACCCCAGGAAGAGTAGCTGCTGCTTGGAGGAAGTAATGTGGATCATAATAACCCCAGGAAGAGTAGCTTCTGCCTTGTCAGAAACTATGGGGATCATAATAACCCAGGAAGAGTAGCTGTTGTCTTGGCAGGAAGTATTGTGGACTATAATAAACCCCAGGAAGAGTAGCTGCTGCCTTGCAGGAAGTAATGTGGATCATAAATAACCCAGGAGAGTAGCTGCTGCCTTGGCAAGAACTAATGTGGATATAATAACCGCCCGGCCGCGCCGCGCGAGGAAGGACTAGGCTGATTCGCTTGCTCAAGAACTAATGGGGATCCAGTATAATAAGACCCCAGGAAGAGGTAGCTGCTGCCTGGCGCAGCGAAGTAACTCGGGGTGATGCATAGATAAGCCGCCAGGACGAGAGTAGCTTGCTGCTTGGAGGAAGATAGTTGTGGGCTCATACCATCACCCGCAGGAAGAGATGCTGCTGCCTGTGCTCAAGAACTGAAAGCTCGGGGGATGATATAATAAACGGCCCGCAGGAAGATGTAGCCTGGCTGGTCTTGGCAGGAAAGTCAAGTCGTTTGGATCAGCAAATAAACCCCAGGAAGAGTAGCAGCTGCTTCGGCCAGGCAAAGATAAAGTGGTCGGCATACATAATAAAACCCAGAAGAGTGCTGCTGCCTTGCGCAAAACTAAATTTCGCGAGTACATAATAAACCAGAAGAGTAGCTGCTGCTCTGCTCAGAACTAAGTGGGGAATGCCAATCAATAAACCCGAGGAGAGAGTAGCCACGCTGTGCTGCCCGTGGCAGAGAGTGTACCTGGGGATCATAACACCAGAGGAAGAAGTACTGTCGGCTTGGCAGAGAAGTAGATTGGTGGAGATCATGGATAGGAGCCAGGAAAGAGGTAACTGCTGGCGTTGTCGAACGTAAATGGTGGGCCTCAGTCAATAGCAACGACAGGAAGAGTAGCTGCGAGTCTTGGCAGGGACAGTAATAGTGCGCCATTAATAATACCCCCACAGGAGAAGCTAAGCTGCTGCGCTTGGCGAGAAGTACTCGATGGATCATGGAATAAATCCCAGGACGAGTAGCTGCTTGCCTTGCGGAAGACGTAGATGGGGTGGATCATAATAAAAGCCCCAGGGAATGAGTAGATGCTGCCTTGTAAGAACTAGATGTGCGCGATCATTATAAACCCAGGAAGAGTAGCTGGCTGCATTGGGGCAGGAATAATGGGGATAGCATAATATAACCCCAGGAAGAGTAGCCTGCTGCTGGGATGATACTATCACGAGGGAATGCCATAATATAACCGGAGGTAGAGCTAGGCCCTGCTCGATGCCTGGTTCTTATTATTGTGGAGAAGACACTAACTGATTTTTTGCGGGATAGTCATTCTGATTTCACATAGCGCCGCCCAGGAACGTAGCGGTCAGCCGTGCTTATTTTGCTTGCCTTGTTGTCAGAACTATGTGGACTCATAAAACCAGCAGGAAGAGTAGCTGCTGTTGGCAGGAACTAATGGGGAATCAGTAATAAATCTCTCCAGGAAGAAGGTAGTGATGCCATCGTCTGTCGAAGGAATAATGGGATGATAATAAAGCCGTTGCCGAGTAAGAGTGCTGCTTGGCCTTTGGCAGGGAAACTTAATGGGGACCATAATGGAACACTCCGAGGAAGAGTGCGGCCTGCGTGGCTTTGGCAGCAGGGTCAACTAATTGGTGGGGATCATAATAACCCAGGAAGAGTAGCTGCTTGCCGTTTGGCAAGGATAATGGGATCCATAATATCCGCTAGGAAGAGAGTCTGCTGCGGCGGTTGGCAGGATAAATGGGGAATCAGATAATAACCCAGGAAGAGTAGCTGTCTGCCTTGGCAGGATGTAGATGGTTGGAAGGCATACGGAATACCCCGGAGGAGAGAGGTAAGCTCGCTGCCTTGGCGCAGGGACTAATGGGGATCCCATAATAAACTCCTCCAGCGAAGAGTAGTGCTGGCCTTGGCAGGACTAATGGTGATTCCATATATAAGAAAAATACCAACCAAAAGCCTCGCTTGATTCAGTACACGTCTCACTGTTGCCGCTCAGTTGGCCGTTCTTGGAAGGCATTTCCCACGATAAGCTAGAAATCAATTTCGAAATTTGGGAAAATGTAGCCTATTCCCTAGAAAGTACCACATTTTAGATCAAGGCTTTGTATCAAAAGTAAGTGAATATGGATTGGATTAGGGTGGCCATTTTGGGCACACAACAGTTTATCTCACTGTGTGTGGACCAGCTACACTTGTGTCCAACTAATACTCACAAAGCCTCCTAGCGTGGCGCTGAAGACCCGCATTGAACAGCATTTCTGTGGCTTTAGAAGATGTATTGTGCGTATAAGTAGAGCGCCATATTGCCAGTTGTCATGGCTGTCAAGAACCAGGACCCTTATATCTAGACAGGAGCACGAGCCTGTCTGTGTTGTGTGTGTTGTGTGCTGGTGTTGGTGTGGGTGGGTGTGCCTCTGAGACGAGAACCTTTCGTCACAAGCGGATAAATAAACATTTGATAAAAAACCCCTGGCATTTCACTGTGTTGGAGCACGTTGTTTCCATCAACAATAAGGACAGTGCGCATGGAAATGAATGACCCACACACACACACACACACACAACACACACGACAACACACACACACACAGAAGGCTGAACGCAAAGGCAAACAGCACACATCAGAGTTAACTAATACAGGGCTGAACACATCAGATTTAATCTAGTAGCAAGGCTGAAACATCAGATTATACTAATACAGGCTCGAACACAGGATCAGATGTAAATCTAAGTACAGGCCTGAACACATAATTGAACAATAGAGGCTGAACCGCGATCAGATTAAACTAACTAAGACGGGCTAACCATCAGGAATTAATTAATACAGAGCTTCAAACACATCGGGATTTAAGTTAGATACAGGCTGAACACATCAGAGTTACTAATACGGCCTGACACATAGTTAATAATACAGGGCTGACACCTATCAGATTATACTACAGGCTGAACACATCAGATTAATGATACAGGTGGGAAAACACACAGTTGAACTAATACACGGCTGAACACATCAGACTGATAATAACACGGTCTGTAAACACATCAGCTTGAATTCAATAACCGGCTGAACACATCAGATTAACTAATACAGGCTGACACACATCAGATTAACTATACAGGCTGAACACATCAGATTAATGAAATTACGAGGCTGAACACATCAGATTAATGAATACAGGCTGACGTCAGATTAATAATCAGGCGAACACATCGATTATGAATAACAGGCTGAAAACCATCAGATTCTAAGTACAGGCGTGACACATCGAAGATTAACTAATACAAGGCCGAACATCAGATTAAATGAAATACAGGCGGAACAATTCAGATTAATAATACAGGAGTGAACACACAGATACTAATACAGGCCGACCAGGGTCCTAGTACCCCCTATGGATAGGCCAAGTACCACCAGGGTCCTAGTACCCCCTATGGATAGACCAAGTACCCCCAGGGTCCTAGTACCCCCTATGGATAGGCCAAGTACCACCAGGGTCCTAGTCCCCCCTATGGATAGGCCAAGTACCCCCAGGGTCCTAGTCCCCCCTATGGATAGACCAAGTACCCCCAGGGTATCAAGTATGAAGGTTAGACCCAGATGCAGACCACGTTGAATAAACAATAGTTTAATATTCCAACAGGGGCAGGCGATAGACAGGTCAAGGCAGGCAGGGATCAGTAAACCAGAGGTGGGGCAAATGTATCGGGTGGTAGGCAGGGTTCAGTAACCAGAGGTGAGGCAACGGTACCGGACGGCAGGCAGGCTCAGGGTCAGGGTTGGCAGGGTTCAGTAACCAGAGGTGAGGCAACGGTACCGGACGGCAGGCAGGCTCAGGGTCAGGACAGGCAAGGGTCAAAACCAGGAGGGCGAGAAAAGAGAGACTGGGAAAAAGCAGGAGCTGAGAAACAAAACGCTGGTTGACTTGACAAACAAGACGAACTGGCAACGTACAAACAGAGAACACAGGTATAAATACACAGGCGATAATGGGGAAGATGGGCAACACCTGGAGGAGGGTGGAGACAATCTCAAGAGCAGGTGAAACACATCAGGGTGTGACACAGGGTCCTAGTCCCCCCTATGGATAGGAGCGGAACCCGGAGTGACGGGATCGGAACCCGGAGTGACGGGATCGGAACCCGGAGTAACGGGATCGGAACACCGAGTCACGGGATCGGAACCCGGAGTCACGGGATCGGAACACCGAGTCACGGGATCGGAACCCGGAGTCACGGGATCGGAACTTGGAGTCACATGATTGGATCCCGGAGTCATGTGATTGGATCCCGGATGTATGGGATTGATCAAATATTAAAATACAGTTTATGTAACAGCATGGACTGTGAAGAGACATGCATACACGCACAGATAATAACATACACACTATACACACACAGGTTTTGTGTTGTAGATATGTGGTAGTAGAGTAGTGGCCTGAGGGAACACACTTAAAGTGTTGTAAAATAAGTTGTGAGATGTAATGTAATGTTAAATAAATTGTAAAGCTACCTTCATTTTGCTGGACCGTAGAAAGAGAAGCTGCTGCCTTGTCAAGAACTAATGGGGATCCATAATAAACCCCAGGAAGAGTAGCTGCTGCCTTGGCAGGAAGTAATGTGGATCATAATAAACCCCAGGAAGAGTAGCTGCTGCCTTGGCAGGAAGTAATGTGGATCATAATAAACCCCAGGAAGAGTAGCTGCTGCCTTGTCAAGAACTAATGGTGATCCCATAATAAGACCAACTCACACCCAAAGCCTCCTTTGATTAATTACCATTCCTGTTGCCCCTAGTGGCCGGTTTTGAAGGCATTCCCCACATAAGGAAATCCAATTTCGAAATTGGAAAATGTCAGCCCTATTCCCTAGAAAGACACACCATTTAGATAAGCTTGATCAAAGTAGTGAACTATGGATGGATAGGGTGCCATTTTGGCCACACAACAGTTTATCTCCCTGACCAGCACACTCCTGTGGTCCACACATACTCACAAAGCCTCCTAGCCGTGGCGTGAAATCTCCCATTGAAAACTTTCTGTGCTTTGAAGATCTATTGATTGTGTAAAATAAGAGCCTACCAGTGGTCATTCAACGACCCTTATACTAACAGGCCCGAGCGCTGTCTGTGTGTGTGTGTGTGTGTGTGGTGGTGGGTGTGCCTGCAGACAGAAAACTTTCGATCACGCGGATAAATAAACATTTGATAGAAAAACCCTGCATTTCACTGTGTTGGCCCTTTCCATCAACAACTGAGGACATCGCAATGGAAATAGAATACACACACACACACACACACACCACACACACACACACACCAACAAAGAGAGGTAAACGCAAACGCAACACACACATCAGATTAACTAATACAGGCTGAACACATCAGAATTAACTATACATGCTGAAACATCAGATTAATAATACAGGCTGAACACATCAGATTAACTAATACAGGCTGAACACATCAGATTAACTAAAGGCTGAACACATCAAGATTACTAATACAGGCTAACACATCAGATTAATAATACGGCTAAACACATCAGATTAATTAATACAGGCTGAACACATCAGATTAACTAATACAGGCTGAACAATCAGATTAACTAATACAGTGAACACATCAGATTAATGAATACAGGCTGAACACATCAGATTAATGAATACAGGCTAACACATCAGATTAACTAATACAGGCTGACACATCAGACTAACTAATACAGGCTGAACACATCAGATTAATATACAGGTGAACACATCAGATTACTAATACAGGCTGAACACATCAGATTAATAATACAGGCTGAAACATCAAATTAATGAATACAGGCTGAACACATCAGATTAATGAATACAGGTGAACACATCAGATTAACTAATACAGGCCTGAACACATCAGATTAATGAATACAGAGCTGAACACATCAGATTAACTAATACAGGCTGAACACATCAGATTAACTAATACAGGCCGAACACATCAGATTAATGAATACAGGCTGAACACCATCAGATTAACTAACTACAGGTGAACACATCAGATTAACTAATAACAGGCCGAACACATCAGATTAACTAATACAGGCCGAACACATCAGTAATATACAGGCTGAAACATCAGATTAACTACATTCAGGCTGAACACATCAGATTAACTAATACAGGCAACACAAGATTACTAATACAGGCTGAACACATAGATAATAATACGTAACACATTAATACAGGCGAACACATCAGATTAACTAATACAGGCTGAAACATCAGATTAATGAATACAGGTTGAAACATCAGATTAACTAATACAGGCTGAAACATCAGTTTAAACTAATACAGGCTGAACACACTCAGATTAACTAATACAGGCTGAACACATCAGATTAACTAATACAGGCTGAACACATCCGATTAATTAATACAGGCCTGAACACATCAGATTAACTAATACAGCTGAACACAATCAGATTATGAATACAGGTGAAACATCAGATTAACTAATACAGGCTGAATACATCAGATTACTAATACAGGCTGAACACATCAGATTAACTAATACAGGCTGAACAACATCACGATTAACTAATACGCGTGAAAACGGATAACTAATAGCGAATCATCAGATTAATAATACAGCTGACACACTCAGATTAACTAATACAGGCCTGAATACATCCAGATTACACTAATACAGGCTGAACACACTTAGCATTAATATACCAGGGCTGAACACATCAGATTACTAATACAGGCTCGAACACATAGATTAACTAATACAGGCTGAACACATCAGATTAACTAATACAGGCCGAACACATCAGATTAACTAATCCAGGCCTGAACACATCAGACTAACTAATACAGGCTGCACATAATTCAGATTAATCAAAGGCTAAACACATTCGGCTTAACCTAATACTGGCTGAACACATCAGATTAACTAATACAGGCTGACACATCAGATTAACTAATACAGGCTGAATCTCAGATTACTATCAGGCTAAACATCAGATTAGATACAGGCTAAACACATCAGATCTTAATACAGGCTGAATACATCGATTAACTAATACAGGCTGAACACATCAGATTAACTAAACAGGCATTAACACCACGATAAACTATACAGGCTGAATACATCAGATTAACTAATACAGGCTGAACACATCAGACTATAATACAGGACTGAACACATCAGATTAACTAATACAGGCTCTCAGATTACTCAACTACAAGGTGGAATACTCAGATTAACTATACAGGCTGACACATCAGATTAACTATATACAGGCTGAACACAGTACTAATACGGTGAACACATCACGATTAACTAATACAGGCTGAACACATTCAGATTAACTAATACAGGCTGAACCACATCAGTTACTAATACAGGCTGAACACATCAGATAACTAATACAGGCTGACCACATCAGCTTAACTAATACAGGGCTGAACAATTTCAGATTAACTATACAGTGCTAACACTCATGATTAAACTAATACAGGCTGAACACATCAGATTAACTAATACAGGCTGATACATCAGATTAACTAATACAGGCTAAATACATCAGATTAATAATACAGGCTAAACACATCAGATTAACAATTACAGGCTGATACATCGATTACTAATACAGGACATCATAGAATTAACTAATACAGAACACATCAGATTAACAATACAGGCTGCACATCAGATTAACTAATACAGAGGCTGAACACATCAGATTATTACTATACAGGCTGACATACATAGATTACTAAATCGGCTGAACATCAGATTAACTATACAGTGAATACATACAGATCAGATTAACTAATACAGGCTGAACACATCAGATAACTAATTACAGCCTCGAACACATTTCAAGACACTAATACAGGCTGAATACATCAGATTAACTAATACAGGTAACACATCAGATTAACTATACAGGCTGAACACATCAGATTAACTAATAAGGCTGAACACATCAGATTAACTATACAGCTGAACACACAGATTAAACAGCTGAATACAATCAGATTAACTAATACAGGCTAAACACATCGATAACTAATACAGGGAACACATCAGAATTAACTAATACAGGCTGAACACATCAGATTAACTAATACAGGCTGACCATCACATCAGATTAACTAATACAGGCTGAAACAACATCAGAATTAACTAATACGGCTAAACACATCAGATTTTACTCTAATACAGCTGATACTAATCAGATATATAACTAATACAGGCTAAACAATCAGATTAACTAACTACAGGCTGAACACATCAGATTAACTATACAGGCTGAACATCAGATTACACTAATACAGGCTGAAACATCAGAATTAACTAATACAGGCTGAACTACATCAGATTAACTAATACAGGCTGACACATCAGATTAACAATACAGGCAATCACATCATAACTAATACAGGCTGAACACATCAGACTGAACTTAATACAGGCTGAACACATCAGATTAACTAATACAGGCTGAACTCAGATTAACTAATAAGGCTGAACAACATCAGATTAACTAATACAGGCCGAACACATCAATAACTATACAGGCTGAAAACATCAGATGTAACTAATACAGGCTGAACACATTAGATTAACTAACAGTGAAACATCAGATTAAAACTAATACAGGCTGAAACTCATCAGATTAACTAATACAGGCTTAACATCAGAACAAATCAGTATAACTAACTATACAGGCTTGACACATCAGATTAACTAATACAGCTAAACACATCAGATTAACTAATACAGGCTGAACACATCAGATTAACTAATCAGCTGATACACATCAGATTAACTAATACAGGCTGAACACATCAGATTAACTAATACAGGCTAAACACATCAGATTAACTAATACAGGCTAAACACATCAGATTAACTAATACAGGCTGAAAACATCGATTAACTTACGACTAACACCTCAGATTAACTATACAGGTGAACACATCAGATTAACTATACAGCTGACACATCAGATTAAACTATATCAGGCTAAACATCCAAATTACTATACAGCTGAACCATCAGATTAACTAATACAGGCTGAACACATCCAGATTAACTAAACAGGCTGAAACATCAGATTAATAATAACAGGCTACACATCAGATTACCTAATACACTGAACACATCACATTACTACAGGCTGAACACAATCAGCGACTAACTAATACAGGTGAAACATCAGATACTAATACAGGCTAACATCGATTAACTATACAGCTATCGTAACTAATCAGATAACAATCAGTAACAATACGTATATACATCAGATTAACTAATACAGGCTGAACACCATCAGATTAACTAATACACGGCTAAATCGATAATAATACAGGCTGAATATCAGATATAACTAATACAGGCTAAAACATCAGATTAACTAATACAGCTGAAACACATCAGATAAACAACTGACATCAGCCAATACGGCTGAAAACTAGATACACAGGCTGAACACATCAGCTAGGTTGAACTAATACAGGTGAACACATCAGATTAACTAATACAGGCTGAACACATCAGATTAATATACAGGCTGATACATCAGATTAACTATACAGGCTGAACAATCAGATTAACTAATACAGGTGAACCTCAGATTAACTAATACAGGTGACATCAGATTAACTAATACAGGCTGAATACATAGATTAACTATACAGGCGAAATCAGATACTAATACAGGCTGAACACATCAGATTAATGAATACCCAACCCTGCTGTGGATACACCAATGCGGCGTGCTGCTCGGCATTGCTCAGACCTGGGCGGATGTAACAGAGGGATCACTTCACTGGAAACAGACAGACATCCCTCTATGTTATGACTGTAGTACTTAGCGTGGCTGTGTTAATGACAGTACTAAACACCATGTTTACACATTTACCGATTTACATACTTTCTCCCGTTCTTTGTGTTTGTCATTTAGTACAGTCAGGTAATGTATTCTATTTCTCGACCAGGATATGAAATTAACGGGAATCTTTGACACAACGTCGACAAAACGACAAAATATGTGTTATTTTCTATGACAGTTTTTCTGCTGTCTGAGTAAATATCATTTAGGATGCTGTCCGAGGATGTCAAGGTGATGGGTATAAACTGACAGTGGGGAATTCATTGTCCGTTTAGGTTGAATAAGATGGATGGTCGACGCTATCGCCACTCTACAGTATGCCTTACCTTTTAAAATGAATGGCAGGTGTGATTTTCACTGTAGTGTGGAATAGAATAAGAATGGACTGTAACATTTCCCAGACACCATAGAAATATACACGCACTCACATACGACACACACACAACATAAACGCACTCACACATCACACACACACCACACACATAAACGCACTCACACATACACACACACACACACACACATAAACGCACTTCACACACATCACACACACACACACACACACATAAACGCACTCACACATACACACACACACACACACACATAAACGCACTCACACATCACACACCACACACACACACCCACTAAACGCACTCACACATACACAACACACACACACACATAAACGCACTCACACATACACACCACACACACACACTATAAACGCACTCACACATACACACACACACACACACATAAACGCACTCACACATACACACACACACACACACACACATAAACGCACTCACACATACACACACATAGTTGCAAACTTTACATCACATCAGAAGCATGTTAAAGGGGGATACTTTGGGAATTTTGTTAGAGAGGCCCTTCGACTACTTCCCCAGAGACAGATGAACTTGTGGATACCGTCTCTGCATGCAGATTGAAGGAAATTGCTAACTAGCGCTAATGCAATTGCTCACTAGCTTTAGCGTAATGACTGGAAGTAGACTGTCATTGAAAGTAGACCTCAGTCATTGCGCTAACGCAAGTTAGCTTTGGCTCGTGAAACTACCTCTAACTTCCTTCATACTGGACACAGATGTAACCGATGTGAAATGGCTAGCTAGTTAGCGGTGGCGCGCGCTAATAGCGTTTCAATCGGTGAAGTCATTTGCTCTGAGACCTTCAAGTAGTTGTTCCCCTTGCTCTGCAAGGCTTTTGCTCTGCAAGGCTTTTGTGGCGTGATGGGTAACGATGCTTCGAGGGTGGCTGTTGTTGATGTGTGCAGAGGGTCCCTGGTTTGAGCCCAGGTAGCGGCGAGGGGACGGACTAAAGTTATACTGTTACACAGAGATAAGTTCATCTGACACGGGGGAAATAGATAAAGGACCTCATTTGCTAAAATCCCAAAGTATCCCTTTAAATAGGCTCCATGCCAGCTCTCTGCCATCAAGTGTTTCTCTGTGGGTGGTCAGGTTGTTACCACTGAGAGATACTGTACTAGGTTGAAGAGGTGAGTGTCAGTATAGAGAAAGGCTGTGGTCCTCTGTTCCCCACTGTGTTATTATGTGTGTATATATATATAGCATCATGTGGAGATAACATACAATACTTAGCAGTGGCCAGAATTAGTGAGTGTAGTGTTTACTGTTCATTTATATTGTTATTTACCTTTTGCTTATTATGTTTTTCATGTAAACATAGGTTTCCCTTCCCATTCAAGCCCCTTGAATTTAATCGAATTTAATTAAATTGAGAGAGGCAGAGACAGAGACCAGACAGAGAGAGAGAGAGAGAGAGAGACAGAGAGAGATGAGAGAGAGGCGAGAGAGAGAGAAATGCAGAACAGACACAGAGAGAGAGAGAGTCAGACACAGAGAGAGAGAGAGAGAGAGAGAGAGAGAGGAGAGAGGCAGAGGACAGCAGACAGACAGACGACAGACAGACAGACAGACAGACAGACAGACAGACAGACAAGACAGACAGCAGACAGACAGACAGACAGACAGACAGACAGACAGACAGACAGACAGACAGACAGACAGACAGACAGACAGACAGACAGACAGACAGACAGACATGGAGAGAGAGAGAGGAAGGGATAGTGAGTATGACAGACAGACAGACAGGACCAGACACATGGAGAGAGAGGAGGAAGGGATAGTGAGTATGCAGACACAGACAGACAGACAGACAGACAGACAGACAGAACAGACAGACAGACAGACAGACAGACAGGACAGACAGACAGACAGACAGACAGACAGACAGACAGACAGACAGACAGACAGACACATGAGAGATAGAATGGGTAGAGAGAGGAAGGATGTGAAGTATGACAGACACATGGAGAGATAGAACGGGTAGAGAGAGGAAGGGATAGTGAGAGACAGATGTTATCTGTACTGAGTATGCCCTGCGGAGGCTGGTACAGTATGATACAAGGCTGATGGGTTGTGTGCAACTGGCATGGCGTTCAAGACTGCCGCTGGTCTTTTGAAGGTCTGTGGCATCCCCCCCCCCCCCCCCCCCTCTTTGAACCGTTGGAGCGTCTAGTATTGTGTGTGTGTCTGTGTGCGTGCGTGTGTGTGTGTGTACTTGTGTGTGTGTGTGTGCACACGCAAACGTGCTTGTGTGCCACAGGGACGGCGATGGGGGAGATGGGGTCGGATATGCTGCTGAGAGACATGACTAAATACTGAAACCCTGCTGAGGCTTGACATTGCTCAGTCTGACTCCTACAACAACATTATCACGGAGGACAGGGGTATACCACCGCCGACCACCTCCCAGACTCCTACTACAACATTATCACGAAGGACAGGAGGTATACACACCACCGCCACCTCCGAGTCCTACTACAACATTATCACGGAGGACCGGGGGTATACACACCACCGACCACTCCCAGACTCCCTAACACATTATCACGGAGGACAGGGGGTATGCACGACACCGAACACCTCCAGACTCATACTACACATTATCATGGAGGACAGGGGGAATACACACCACCGGACACCTCCCAGACTCCTACTACAACATTATCACGGAGGACACCACCGAACACCTCCCAGACTCCTACTAACAACATTATCACGGAGGACAGGGGGTATACACACCACCGAACACCTCCAGACTCCTACTACACATTATCACAGAGGACAGGGGAATACACACCACCGAACACCTCCAGACTCCTACTACAACTTATCATGGAGGGCAGGGTGTATACACACACCGAACACTCCCAGACTCCTACTACAACATTATCACGGAGGACAGGGGGTATAACACACCACCGAACACCTCCCAGACTCTACTACAACATTCATCACAGAGGACTAAGGGGGATACACACCACCGAACACCTCCCAGACTCCTACTACAACATTATTCACGGAGGACAGGGGGTATACACGACACCGACGAACCTCCAGACTCCTACTACAAACATTATCGATGGAGGACAGCCGACCGAACACCTCCAGACTCCTACTACAACATTATCACGGAGGACGGGTGGGTATACACACCACCGTACGACACCGCCTCAGACTACCTACACCATTATCACGGGACAGGGGGTAAACACACCACCGAACACCTCCCAGACTCCTACACAACATTATCACGGAGGACAGGGTGTATACACCACCACCGAACCACCTCCCAGACTCCTACTACAACATTATCAGGAGGACAGGGTGTATACACGACACCAGAACACCTCCCAGACTCTACTACACATATCAATGGTAGGACACCACCGAACACCTCCCAGACTCCTACTACAACATTATCAGGAGGGCAGGGGGTAATACACCACACCGACCACTCCCAGACTCCTACTCACAACATATTCACGGATGGACACCCACTGAACACCTCCCAGACTCACTATACAACATTAATAACGGAGGGCAGGGGTAAATACAAGCACCACCAACCAACCTCCAGACTCCACTACAACATTACACGGAGGCAGCGGGTAAACACAGCCTACCGACTACTCCAGACTCTACTACACATATCACGGAGGACAGGGGGGTATACACAGCCACGACCTACTCTCCAGACTTCCTACTATCAAGGACCTAAAATAATAGCAAACTCAGCTATCACATCTCTATTGAAACGCCACAGCAGTTTGTCTACTGGTAACTGAGGAAAGTTGCATTTCTGTGTATTAACACCCAGTCCGCCTCATACTACTGATAGCGAGGAGGAGAGACACCAACCCAGTCAGCCTCAACTACTGATAGAGGAGGAGGAGACACACCAGTCAGCCTCCGTCACACTGATAGAGGAGAGGAATGACACCACAGTCCAGCCAAACTACTGATAGAGGAGGAGGAGACACCACCAGTCAGCCTCATACTACTGTAGAGGAGGAGGAGACACACCCAGTCAGCCTCAATACTACTGATTAGAGGAGAGGAGACACCACCCAGTCCACCTCATCTACTGATAGAGGAGGAGGAGACCACCACCCAGTCAGGCCTCCTACATCTCCGATAGAGGAGGTGGAGACACACCCAGTCAGCCTCATACTACTGATAGGAGGAGAAACCACCACGTCAGCCCATACTACTGATAGAGGAGGAGACATACACCGCGTCAGCCTCATACTACTGATAGAGGAGAAGGAGACACCACCCCAGTCAAGCCTCAATACTACTGATGAGGAGGAGAGACACACCCAGTCAGCCTCATACTATGATAGAGGAGGAGGAGACACCACCCAGTCAGCCTCATACTACTGATAGAGAGGAGGAGGGACACCAAACCCCAGTCAGCCTCATAACTACTGATAGAGGAGAGAGGAGACACCACTCCAGTCACCTCATACTACTGATAGATGGAGGAGGAGACACCACCCACAGTCAAGCCTATCTAATAAGAGAGGGAGCCACCGTCGCCACTCGATAGGGAGGAGGAGACACCAACCAGTCCCACCTCATACTACTGGTAGAGAGGGAGAGACACCACCAGTCAGCCTCATACTACTGATAGAGGAGGATGGAGACACCACCCAGTCAGCTCATACTACTGATAGAGGAGGTGGAGCACCCCCCAGTCAGCCTCATATAACGATAGAGAGGGAGACACCACCCAGTCAGCCTCATACTAACTGATGAGAGGAGGATGGAGACACCAACCCAGTCAGCCTCATATAACTGATAGA
Source organism: Salvelinus sp. IW2-2015 (assembly GCF_002910315.2). Classification (NCBI taxonomy): domain Eukaryota; kingdom Metazoa; phylum Chordata; class Actinopteri; order Salmoniformes; family Salmonidae; genus Salvelinus; species Salvelinus sp. IW2-2015. The sequence continues at coordinate 47,516 of NW_019943676.1, read as the reverse complement.
GGAGGTGGGACAACACCCAGTCGCATCGTAGGCGAACACCACATACTATACTAGATAGAGGAGGTGGAGACACCACCCAGTCAGCCTCATACTACTGAATAGAGGAGGAGAGACACCACCCAGTCAGCCTCATACTACTGATAGAGTGAGGTAGGAGACACACCCAGTCACACTCATACTACTGATAGAGGAGGGAGACACCACCCCAGTCAGCCTCATACTACTGATATGAGGAGGCAGAGACCACCACCCAGTCAACCTCAATACTACTGATAGAGGCAGGCGAGACACCACCCAGTCAGCCTCATCTAACTGATAGAGAGGTGGAGACACCACCACCGTCAGCCTCATACACTGATAGAGGAGGAGGAACACCACCAGTCAGCCTTCATACTACTGATTAGAAGGAGGTGGAGACACCACCCAGTTCAGCCAACTACATAGAGAGAGGAAACCCTGCCTAGCAGCTCACTGAGAGGAGGAGGAGACACCACCCAGTCAGCCTATACTACTGATAGAGGAGAGGAGACACCACCCAGCAGCCTCATTACTACTGATAGTATGGAGGAGGAGACACACGCCCGAGTTCAGCCTCATTACTACTGATAGAGGAGGGGAGACACACCCAGTCAGCCTCATACTCACTGATAGAGAGGTAGGAGACACCACCCAAGTCTAGCCATACTACTGATAGAGGAGGATTGGAGACACCACCAGTCAGCCTCATACTACTGATAGAGGATAGGGAGACACCAACCCAGTCAGCCTCATACTACTGATAGAGGAGGAGGAGACACCACCCAGTCAGCCTCATACTACTGATAGAGGAGGAGGAGACACCACCCAGTCAGCCTCATACTACTTATAGAGGAGGAGACACCACCCAGTCAGCCTCATACTACTGATAGAGGAGGAGACACCACCCAGTCAGCCTCATACCACTGATACTTCTATAAAGAACCTTCCTCAATCTCAAAGGTTGTTTGAAGAACAATATAGCCATATTAGGTTGTTAAAAATTCCATAGGTTTTATTATTGTGTTGAATTCTGGCTCTGGAACAGCTGAGAGTCCCTTTGCAGTGAATTAAGAACTACTGACTTTGGGAACCAGTTTCATGTTAAGAGACTCCATCACCAGCCTAAAGAGTATATAACATAACACAACAGATTAGATAAACTGTAATGACATGTTCGCCCACGGTTTCACAAAAAGAGCTGTGCTCAAACCCCGCCCCCCCAAAAATATTCAAATGAGCCACCACCTCTACATTTTTAAGTATCACTAAAAGAGGAAAGAACCCCTTTTTGAACAGCGAAGAACCATCGAAGGGGCTCAAAGGGTTCTTTGGGTCAGTAGAGTTCCACATAGAACCATCACCCTTCCTAAAGAACCATCATTTCTCACATGTACGACACACATAGTAGCAAATAGTTCTGCGACGGAAAACGTTGAATTTGCCCTTGGTTTTGGTCTGTGACAGGTTGAAGTTGCTCTTTTGTACTGGTTAGAATCAAACATGTTTTTGTGTATAATCTCAATCAATTGTGGAACAATATAGAGTGATTTTCACTCATGAAGTAGTTCTTAATTGCTCTGGCAGAAGCTTGAATCGGGCCTTCTATCCTTTCAATGACCTCTGGATAAATAATACAGGTTTTGCTAAATGTTCACTCAAAATATGAAAGCAAAGTCAAAGTAAACATGAAAGCAAAAGTCCTGTTTTTTTTTTATCCTTGATCTGAAAAAAGAAAAACCTAAAATAAAGGAATAAGAAATGAGTTGTTATCATTCTCGACCTGTCTTTCTGCTCTTTTGATTTATTCCTAACAGCTTGTGAAGATAAAAGAGTATTATTAGTGATAAAGTGTGGTGTGCCATGTTTATCTCAATGGACTGATTGAAATATAAAGTCTTCAGAGAGAAGATAATTCTCTCTCCACATGAATAGGATTAGCATACTCTTCTTACAGTTTCACTCAAAAAACACACATGCACGCACACACACACACACACACACACAGACACATCACAACACCAATACAAACACCATCAAACTACTCCAAACTCTCACACACACAACATCTCACACACGACCAACATCTCACACACAACCACCACACACACACACTCACACACACACACACAGCACACACACACACATCACCACACAGACACGCACAGAGAAGGCTTTACGTAGAGATTTGCAGTATGAATGACCCGTCTCTCTGAAACAAGGTTGTTTAAAAAACCCACGTCTATTTCAGAAAAATACAATTCCAAGCAGACAGCAGTTTTATCCAACAACAGATGGAAACTTCAAACAATCAAAGTTTAAAAGATTGATATTTGCACCTCTGCTTTTCGGAAGAGGGGAATTCAGTCTGATGGGTTTAAATTCGACGAGAAGTCCTGAAAATGTTCTCTTGTTAACAAATGAAATTACATACTGAAACCTTTCCTCTTAGACAAAAGTTTCAAGTAGGCCTCATTGAATATAAGAATTTGTTCTGAGTTGCCTAGTTAAATAAAGGTTAATCAAAACATTAAAATTATAATACAGTGGGAACAAGTATTTGATACACTGCCGATTTTGCAGGTTTTCCTACTTCAAAGATGAGTGCTGTAATTTTTTATCATAGGTACACTTCAACTGTGAGAGAGAATCTAAAAAACAAATCCAGAAAATCACATTTTATGATTTTAATAATCATTTGCATTTTATTGCATGAATAGTATTGATCACCTACCAACCAGTAGAGAATCGCTCTCACGACCTGTTAGTTTTTTTTAAGAAGCCCTCCGTTTCAACTCATACCTGTTTAAAACTGAGCTGTTTGAACTCGTACTGTATAAAATACACCTGTCCACACACTCATCAAACAGACTCCAACTCCACAATGGCCGACCAGAAGCTGTTAAGACATCAGGTTAAAATTGTAGACCTGCACAAGGTGGATGGCTACAGGACAAATAGGCAAGCAGCTGTGAGAAGCAAACAAACTGTTGCGCAATATTTAGAAATGGAAGAGTTCAGATGACGTCAATCAACTCGTTTGGGGCTCCATGCAAATCTCACCTGTGGGGCATCAATGATCATGAGAGGTGAGAGGCAGCCAGAACTACACGGGCAGGACCTGGCTATGACTGAAGAGACTGGGACACAGTCTCAAGAAAACCATTAGTAAAACTACGCGTCATGTTTAAATCCTGCGCGCACGCAAGGTCCCCTGCTCACAGCGCATGTCCAGGCCATCTGATAGTTGCCAATGACCATCTGGATGATCCAGAGGAATGGAGAAGTCTGTTGTGATGAGACAAATAGAGCTTTTTGGTCTAAACTCCACTCGCCGTGTTTGGAAGAAGAAAGGATGCGTATCAACCCAAGAACACCACCCAACCGTGAAGCATGTGAGTGGAACATCATTCTTTGGGATGCTTTTCTGCAACGGGAGCAGGAACTGCGTATCTGAGGCGGAGTTGGGGCCATTACGACGAGATCTTGGCACAAAACCTCCTTCCCTCAGTAGAACATTGAAGATGGTCGTGACTGGTCTTCCACCATGCAGACAAACGACCCAAAACCACAGCCGGGCAACTAAGGAGTGCTCCTAAGAAGCATCTCAAGTCCTGGAATGGCCTAGCAAGTCTCCAGACCTAAACCAATAGAAAATCTTTGGAGGGAGCTGAAGATGTTATGCCCAGCGGACAGCCCGAAACCTGAAGATCTGGATGAAGATGTCGGTAATGGAGGAGTGGGCCAAAATTCCTGTTGCAGTGTGTGCACCTGGTCAAGAATACAGGAAACGTATACTCTAATTGCAACACAGTTTTCTTACCAAAGTATTAAAGTTCTGCTTTTCTGATGTATGCAAATACTTATTCATGGCAACTAAAATTGCAATGAATTTCTTAACATATACAACTAGTGAGTTTTCTGGATTTTTGTTTTAGATTCCGTCTCTCACAGTTGAAGTGTACCTATGATAAAAATTACAGACCTCTACATGCTTTGTAAGTAGGAAAACCTGCAAAATCGGCAGTGTYTCAAATACTTGTTCTCCCCACTGTATATAAATTACTAGAGGAAGAATGAAATAGGATAAATATATATTAGGCCCATAATAATGGAGTATAGGGGGGAACAACAACAATTTAGGAAGAGGATTGTTATTTAGTTATTCTTAAAGCATGTTTAATCAAGTAAAGAGTTTCTTAACACAGCTGTAAGTCTGCTTGGCAGCGTTTAGACAGGCAGCCCAATTGTAATCTCTTTTTCACTAATTGGTCTTTTGACCAATCAGATCAGCTCTGAAAAATATCTGATCTGAAACATATCTAATATGAAAAGATTTGCAGGTGAAACAAAGTTTTCGGGCCATTTGCTGAAGCCCAGCTTTTATGTGGTTTCTCTCTCTCCTCTCACCATGTTGTCCAGCTTGTCGCATGCATCCCAGTCTAAACAGTTTGCGTGTATATTATGACAGAAAAGTCGATCAATAGCCCAAGTCTGTCTCTTCGTCAGTGATTGGTCAACAGTACTATTCCTAGTAGGAGTGGAAATTATGGACATGATTCTTCAATCAAGTGTTTTTTGTCATTCAGCGAGAGACGACTAGTTTAAAACCACTTTTTTTTTTTCTTGAGAAATACTGCACCAAACATCTTAGTTAGACCTCCTTGACAAAAAACATAAAAAAATATTTATCTTAGATTAATTCGGACAGTCATAGCTTTATTGTTGCTACGGTGGCTCAAGAGGGACAAACAACAGTAATATTGCCAGCTTTTTTTCTAGTTTTTAAAGCGGAGGTCTTTAAAGGAGTATGAGAGCACAGACGTTCGCTTCGTGGGCTAGAAGCAAACCAAACCTGTTAAATCTGTCCTCTCCTGGTCCCTGGGTCTTTGATGTTGAAACATGCTATCTTAATGACCTGCTAATTGATTTAGCATTGGGGCTGACAGTCCTGGGATGGCTCAACGTGATAGAACTGTGTGAGTGTATGAATCAAGTGCACTAGTCCATTGCCATGCATAGCTTTCCACCATTGTAGGTGTGCCAGACCATCGTTGTTTGCTACCAAGTTGATTGCTCAGGTGTGGTGAGTTATCAAATCAAATTAAATCATCTCTGTCGGCGCCGGAAGTAGGTGAGTTAGGTGAGTAGGTGATCAGGTGAGTAGGTGATCAGGTGATTAGGTGATCAGGTGATCAGGTGATCAGGTGATCAGGTGAGTAGGTGATCAGGTGAGTAGGTGATCAGGTGATTATGTGATTAGGTGATCAGGTGATAGGTGATCAGAGTGATAGGTGTGAGTAATATGCAGGTGAGTAGGTGATCACGTGGATCAGGTGAGTTAGGTGTCAGGTGATTAGGTGAGGTAGGGTACTTCAGTGGATTAGCTGAGTTAGGTGTCAGGGACGTAGGTTGACAGATGAGTAGGGTGAGTAGGTGATCAGCGGTGATGTAGGTGAGTAGTGATCCAGGTATGAGGGTATTCAGGTGATCAGTTTGACTTAGACTTTTAGGGTGATCAGGTGATCAGGTGATCAAGGTTGATTAGGTGAGTAGGTGATCAGGTGATATAGGTAGTAGGTGATCAGGTGATATACGGTGAGTAGGTTACTCAGGGTGATTTAGGTGAGTAGGGATTTAGGTGAGGTAGGTGAGTAGGTGAGTACGGTGATAGGTGAGTTAGGTGATTAGGTGGATTAGGTAGTGATTAGGTGATCAGGTGATAGTATAGGTGAGTCACGTGAGTGGGATCAGGTGAAGGTTGGAGGTGGAATCAGGATGATTGATGTGAGTTGGTGATCAGAGTGTAGGTTGTCAGGTGATGTGATAGGGGACAGGTGGTGTAGGTGATCGTCAGGTGAGTGGAAGGTGTAGTAGTAGTGATTACTTTAGGTCGATGATAGTGAGTAGGTGATCATGAGTAGTAGAGCTGATCAGTGTATAGGATGATCAGGTGATTAGGTGACGTCGTTAGGTCGATAGGATCAGGTATCAGGTGATTTAGGTGATAGGTGAAATCAGGTGCATTAGGGTTGCAGTACATGATCAGGTGATTAGTGACGAGGTTGAAATCAGGTTGATAGGTTGAGTAGGTTGATTAGGTGAGTTAGGTGAGTAGGTGAGTAGGTTGATCAGGTGGTGTGTAGTAGGTGATAGGGTATATATTCAGGTGAGTAAGTGATAGGTAGTATGCGTTATAAATTAGTGGAGTAGCGATAGGTAATCAGTAGGTAGGGCTAGTGATCCAGGTGAAGTAGGTGACTTCAAGGTGATCTAGGTGAGTAGTGATCTAGGTTGAGTGGGTCAGGTATGAGTCAGTGAGTTAGGTGATTAGGTGAGGTAGCGGAAGTGTAGGTGATATCAGGAAGGTGAGTGAGTAGGCTGATTCAGGTGATCAGGGAGTAGGTGATCAGGTGATTAGGTGAACGTAGTGACACGAGTGCTGATTTAGGTTCGATCAGGTGATTAGGAGTAGGTTGGAGTAGGTGTACAGGTTGATTAGGTGAGTAGGTGATAGGTGATTAGGTGAGTCTAAGGGGATCAGGTGATCGGTGATTAGGTGATCAGGTGATCAGGTGATTAGGGAGTAGGTGACTTCCAGGTGAGTAGGTGTGCCAGCTCATCCATGCGTTCAGCTCTCTCGAGTATATAGTGCTATCAAAAATGTCCTGTGTCGATCAAGTGGCAGGTGTCTAACTAGTATGGCTCCTGGTGAACCTCCCTTCCGCGCCAACGCGCCTTCCCCCAAACACTGTCAACCAAGAGTCAAGACCAAACCAATTCACCTTGGTGGTGTGCAGACAGCTTTTATGTGATTCTTAAGCGATTTCTGCACAAACGAGAAAAAAATATATACAATTATGTTCAATACTGTCTGTCGAAACGAATATATCACAGTATCATTGAATGGAACTTTATGGTTTATGTTGGATAAGCCAATTTGTATCGGTGACTGATTTTACTAATTCGCCATTAGTAGTTGGTACAAGTTAGAGGTTGTAGCACACTATTTGAGGAATCCCGCTCCCCCTACCGTCGGCCGTTCACAGTGGGGAGGACCTGAGTCGTATCCTTAATGCCCGTCCCCTTTCCCATCCGTGACTTCTGGATGGGAGACCTTCCTGAGGGCAGTGCCCTGCCTAGCTTCAGCGAAACCTAGAATCGAGGCCGCCCACTGTGCCTACAAGGTTAATTGACGACCAGCAGGTCCCAGCCACGGGTGACATATATGATCGATTTGACTGTGAGTCGTGCAAAAATAGAAAACCGACTCGGGCATGAGTTGTGTGGTCGCACTACCTGATCGATGTATTTTTTGTTCGTGCGAGGGGTGCTCCCTTTTGCTGCCGCGCCCCGGGGCAATATGCCGCCGCTTCCTTGGCGGCCGCTGGGGCCCATGTTCACGCTTAGTACCGTAAATCCGACTCACTGAGAGCTATTCGGTGCTGTTTAAGGCAAAGCTCTATGGGACTATACTGGGAGAGAAAAAGTATTTGATCCACTGCGATTTGCAGGTTTCCTACTCTACAAAGCATGCTAGAAGGTCCTGTAATTTATCATAGGGTACACTGTCCAAGGTTGCGAGAGACGGATTTTAAAACAGAAAATCCAGAAAATCACATTGTATGATTATTTAGTAATTATTCGTTGCCATTTTATTGCATAGACTAGTTAAGTATATTGATCACCTCCAATCCAGTGAAGGTAATTCCAGCTCTCTCACAGAGCCTGTTAGTTTTTCTTTAAGAAGCCCTCCTGTTCCACCTCCTCTACCTGTATTAACTGCACCTGTTTGAACTCGTTACCTGTATAAAAGACACCTGTCCACCCACTCAATCAAACAGACTCCAACCTCTCCACAATGGCCAAGACCAGAGAGCTGTGTAAGGACATCAGGGATAAAATTGTAGACCTGCACAAGGCTGGGATGGGCTACAGGACAATAGGTAAGCAGCTTGGTGAGAAGGCAACAACTGTTGGCGCAATTATTAGAAAATGGAAGAAGTTCAAGATGACGGTCAATCACCCTCGGTCTGGGGCTCCATGCAAGATCTCACCTGTGGGCATCAATGATCATGAGGAAGGTGAGGGATCAGCCCAGAACTACACGGCAGGACCTGGTCAATGACCTGAAGAGAGCTGGGACCACAGTCTCAAAGAAAACATTAGTAACACACTACGCCGTCATGGATTAAAATCCTGCAGCGCACGCAAGGTCCCCCTGCTCAAGCCAGCGCATGTCCAGGCCCGTCTGAAGTTTGCCAATGACCATCTGGATGATCCAGAGGAGGAATTGGAGAAGGTCATGTGGTCTGATGAGACAAAAATATAGCTTTTTGGTCTAAACTCCACTCGCCGTGTTTGGAGGAAGAAGAAGGATTAGTACAACCCCAAGAACACCATCCTAACCGTGAAGCTTGGAGGTGGAAACATCATTCTTTGGGGATGCTTTTCTGCAAAGGGGACAGGACGACTGCACCGTATTGAGGGGAGGATGGATGGGGCCATGCATCGCGAATCTGGCCAACAACCTCCTTCCCTCAGTAAGAGCATTGAAGATAGTCGTGGCTGGGTCTTCCAGCATGACAACGACCCGAAACACACAGCCAGGGCAACTAAGGAGTGGCTCCGTAAGAAGCATCTCAAGGTCCTGGAGTGGCCTAGCCAGTCTCCAGACCTGAACCCAAAGAAAATTTTTGGAGGGAGCTGAAAGTCCGTATTGCCCAGCGACAGCCCCGAAACCTGAAGGATCTGGAGAAGGTCTGTATGGAGGAGTGGGCCAAAAACCCTGCTGCAGTGTGTGCAAACCTGGTCAAGAACACAGGAAACGTATGATCTCTGTAATTGCAAACAAAGGTTTCTGTACCAAATATTAAGTTCTGCTTTTCTGATGTATCAAATACTTATGTCATGCAATAAAATGCAAATTAATTACTTAAAAATCAATACAATAGTGATTTTTCTGGATTTTTGTTTTAGATTCCGTCTCTCACAGTTGAAGTGTACCTGTGATAAAAATTACAGACCTCTACATGCTTTGTAAGTAGGAAAACCTGCAAAATCGGCAGTGTATCAAATACTTGTTCTCCCCACTGTATAGTCATTTTAACTAAATGCTTTTAGGCTAATTGAAACCATGTTTTCCATAAAATGTGACCCGATGCAGGAAACTAGATGTATGTCTCAAGTCACGACTTTACAGGAGAGCTGTTTGAAAGTTACATTTTTTTTTTTATCAAAATGTTTTTTGGGGGCAGAACTGCCTTCTTGAACCTTCTTGAACTTTCATGTGCCTTAATATCAAACTTGTTTGCCATCTGTAAATATGAATAAAATAGTTAAATTACGAGCCTAGTTGGTTCAGCCACAGAAAAAAGGGAGCAACCTTCCCGCTAGTCATGATTGGCTGAGATAATGAGTGGGCTGGACATGCCGAGAGATGAGTTTGGATTGGTCTACCATTTAGCACGCGTCTGTCTAATGGAGCTGGTCAGTATGTCTAGGTAATCGTATTGAACACTGCTTTTTTAAAACTTAATGTCACGTGAAAGTGTACTGTTAGCTAGCTAACATTAGCTGGCTGGCTCGCTAGCCAAAGAAGGGCTCTCCAATAGTAGTACCAAAACATTGAAAGATGTTTTTTTGTTCAAAAGTGAGTTTACAAATTGATCAACTTTCAAAGCAGAAGGATTGTGTCACGTCCTGACCATAGTTCTTATGTGTTTTGCTTGTTTTAGTGTTGGTCAGGACGTGAGCTGGGTGGGCATTCTATGTTGTGTGTCTAGTTTGTCTGTTTCTGTGTTCAGCCTAATATGGTTCTCAATCAGAGGCAGCTGTCAATCGTTGTCCCTGATTGAGAATCATATATAGGTGGCTTGTTTTGTGTTGGGGATTTTGTGGGTGGTTGTTTCCTGTGTCAGTGTTTGTGCCACACGGGACTGTGACGGTTAGTACYTTTGTTYTTTTGTATWSTMMRRTYMRTTRCWMMWRATTAAATCATGGAAACTTACCACGCTGCACATTGGTCCTCCGATCCTTCTCGCCTCTCCTCGTCTGAGGAGGAGGACGACTTAGACTGCCGTTACAGATTGTTTCCTCAAATGCAATGTATGATATACCATTTTGAAAGAGATATGGGCCACGGACTTAGTGGCAAGAATTCATTTCTGCACTTTAACAATAACCAACCCAATTAACTACCAGTACTCAAGGACACTTGCCAGAGTATAGATTCATTATTTGGGGACTTACAACCTCTTGGTTGGGAGTGCATCAATGTTTCCTTAGTGCCACCAGGTTGAAACGTATTGCTTTGAACCTATAACGACACACTCTCAACTTGGTGTACCATGCTAGCCACACATACACGCATACACGCATGCACGCACACACTCATGCACACACACATACATACACACACAGTATTGTACAGCTAACCTTGTGGGGACACACAATTCAGTCCCATTCAAAATCCTATTTTCCCTAACCCCTAACCCCAAACCTAACCCTAACCTGTACTCCTACCCTAACCTTAACCCTAATCATAACCCTAACCTTAACCCAAAAACCTAACCTTAACCCTAAACCTAAACCTAGCTCCTAATCCTAAACCTAATTCTAACCCTAACACTAATGTTAACCTTAACCCTAAACCCACTAGAAATTGCGTTTGACCTTATGGGGACTAACAAAATGTCCCCAGTTGGTCAAATTGTTGTTAATTTACTGTTCTTGTGGGGACTTCTGGTCTTCTGGTCCCCACAAGAATAGTTAAACATGTCCACACACACACACACACACACACACACACTCCACTGTCTGTCTGTTGAGCGGCATGGCTGCTATCTATTCACAAAGAAGACTTCTCATTATTTAGCTTATCCATTGGAAAATAAAAGCTACTATCCAGACAATCAACAATGAGGCTAGGCTGAATCATACACTTTAGTCTGAAATACATCCTGTTTTCCCAATTAACCAAGTCCCCAAATAAAAGGTTCATTCTGGAGGCAAGAGGACTGGCATCACACCAGGGATGAAAACTCTCACTCACAGAGACCCAAGTCATAAACAGATTATTTCCTCCTATGCATGAAAGAAAACATGTACATTTTGAGCTAAAATACAACATTGATATGACCTACTGGACACTGGTTAATAAGGAGAATGATGACCTATTGGACACTGGTTAATAAGGAGAATGATGACCTACTGGACACTGGTTAATAAGGAGAATGATGACCTACTGGACACTGGTTAATAAGGAGAATGATGAGTGACCTACTGGACACTGGTTAATAAGGAGAATGATGACCTACTGGACACTGGTTAATAAGGAGAATGATGACCTACTGGACACTGGTCAACAAGGAGAATGATGACCTACTGGACACTGGTTAATAAGGAGAATGATGACCTACTGGACACTGGTTAATAAGGAGAATGATGACCTACTGGACACTGGTTAATACGGAGAATGATGACCTACTGGACACTGGTTAATAAGGAGAATGATGACCTAACTGGACACTGTTTTATAAGGAGAATGCTGACCTACTGGACACTGATTAATAAGGAGAATGATGACCTACTGGACACTAGTTAATAAGGAGAATGATGATCTACTGGACACTAGTTAATAAGGAGAATGATGACCTACTGGACACTGTTAATAAGGAGAATGAT
>NW_019943676.1:27972-35791 GCF_002910315.2 Salvelinus sp. IW2-2015 | reverse complement strand
GAGAATGGACTCACTTTTAAAGGAATGATGACCTACTGACACTGGTTAATAAGGAAATGATGACCTACTGGACACTGGTAATAAAGAGAATTACACTGGACACTGTTAATAAGGAGAATGATACCTACTGACATGTTAAAAGCGAGAATTGATACACTGGACACTATTAATAAGGAGAATGAATGACCTACTTGGACACTGGTTAATAAGGAGAATGATGACCTACTGGACACTGGTTAATAAGGAGAATGATGACCTACTGGACACTGGTTAATAAGGAGAAGTGATGACCTGACACTAATGGACACTGGTTAATAAGGAGAATGATGACCTACTGGACACTGGTTAATAAGGAGAATGATGACCTACTGGACACTGTTAACAAGGAGAATGATACCTACTGGACACTGGTAATAGGAGAATGATGACCTACTGGACACTGGTTAATAAGGAGAATGATGACCTACTGGACACTGGTTAATAGGAGAATGATGACCTACTGGACACTGGTTAATAAGGAGAATGATGACCTACTGGACACTGGTTAATAAGGAGAATCTGATGACCTACTGGACACTGGTTAATAAGGAGAATGATGACTACTGGACACTGAGTTAATAAGGAGATATGATGACCTACTGGACACTGGTTAATAAGGAGAATGATGACCTACTGGACACTGGTTAATAAGGAGAATGATGACCTACTGGACACTATGTTAAGAAGGAGATAGATGACCTTACTGGACACTGGTTAATAAGCGAGAAATGTATACCTACTGGACATGGTTAATAAGGAGAATGATGAACCTACTGGACACTGCTAATAAGGAGAATGATACCTACTGACACTGGTTAATAAGGAGAATGATGACCTACTGGACACTGGTTAATAAGGAGAATGATGACCTACTGGACCTGTTAATAAGGAGAATGATGACCTACTGGACACTGGTTAATAAGGAGAATGATGACCTACTGGACACTGTTAATAAGAGAATGATGACCTACTGGACACTGGTTAATAAGGAGAATGATGACCTACTGACACTGTTAATAAGGAGATTATGGACACTGGTTAATAAGGAGAATGATGACCTACTGCGACACTGGTTAATAAGGAGAAATGAGACCTACTGACACTGGTTAATAAGGAGAATGATGACCTACTGGACACAGTGACTGATTAATAAGGAGAAGTGATGACCTACTGGACACTAGTTAATAAAGGAGAATGATGACCTACTGGACACTAGTTAATAAGGAGAATGATGACCTACGACACTGGTTAATAAGATAACTACTGGACACTAGTTAATAAGGAGAATGATGATCTACTGGACACTGTTAATAAGGAGAATGATGACCTATGACACTGGTTAATTAAGGAGAATGATGACCTACCTAATCACAATACATCAGAGACATTCATCTCTAGCCATGGCTGGTCCCATCCAATCCAGCTCTCATCCTCTCCCAAACAATCCAACTTACCCTCCATATCACGCCCAGGGGATAATGGTCACACAAAATTAAAGTATATCTTAACCGTCAGTATTCCAGTAACATGCTTCATACCAGGTCCTATTCTCTCTCAGCTCATCGCTCTCTCTCTCTCTCTCTCTCTCTCTCTCTCTCTCTCTCTCTCTCTCCTCTCCTCTTCTCTCTCTCGCTCTCTCTCTCTCTCTCTCTCTCTCTCTCTCTCTCTCTCTCCTCTCTCTCTCTCTCTCTCTCTCCTCTCTCTGTCTCTCTCTGTCTGTCTCTGTCTTCCTTGCCTGCCTGTCTGTCTGTCTGTCTGTTGTCTGTCTTCTGTCTGTCTGTCTGTTTCTGTCTGGTCTGGTCTGTCTGTCTGTTGTCTGTCTGTCTGTCTGTGTCTGTCTTCTGTCCTGTCTGTCTGTCTGTCTCTCTCTCTCGTCGCTGTCTGTCTTGCTCCTGTCTGTCTTCTGTCTGTCTGTCTGTCTGTCCTGTCCTGTCTGTTGTCCTGTCTGTCTGTCTGTCCTGTCTGTCGTCCTGTCTGTCTGTCTGTCTTCTTTCTTATCTGTCTTCTCTCTCTCTCCGCTGTCTGTCTGTCTGTCTGTCTGTCTGTCTGTCTGTCTGTCTGTCTGTCTGTCTGTCTGTCTGTCTCTCTCTTTCTCTCTCTGTCTCTCTCTCTCTCTCTGTCTCTCTTTCTCTCTCTGTCTCTCTCTCTGTCTCTCTCTCTCTGTCTGTCTCTCTCTCTCTGTATCTCAACAGCCCATATTCAGTCAACATGGTATCTGTGGGCTCAGCTATTTGACAGGCAGGATCTTGTTCAGCTCCATCCTCCTGTCAAGCTAACGGGGAAAAAAACGAGGGCCAAATAAATGGAAGGAGAGGTGGATGAATAGATGAAGAGGGGTATGAATGAAAGTCTAATCTGTTAAGAGACGTCAAAGGGCCAGGGAGCTCAAAGGATAGCAGGGATTTATTTCTCTGTCAGATCAAGTCATAAATGTACCTATGCACTGTATGTATGGGAGGGGAAAAACACAATGGCTCTGTATTGATAGTATCCAGGCTGTAGGCCTTCCATCAGTCTAGATACAGCCCTCAGAAATGGACTAGCTACTTCATAATTGTATGATCAAATAAAATAAAATTTTATTTGTCACACGCGCCGAATACAACAAGTGTAGATCTTACCGTGAAAATGCTTACTTACAAGCCCTTAACAGTGCAGTTCAAGAAGATAAATAAACTACTTAATTTTTTAAAGAACAAAAAGTATAACGACAATAACGACACTATATACAGGAGGTACTGGTACCGAGTCAGTGTGCGGGGCTACAGGTTAGTTGAGGTAATTTGTACGTGCAGGTAGGGGTGAAGTGACTATACATAGATAACTAACAGCGAGCAGCAGCATTGTACAAAACAAATGGAGGGGGGGGGGGGTCAATGTAATAGTCCAGTGGCCATTTGATTAATTGTTCAGCCTTTTGGACCTAGACTTGGCGCTCTGGTACCGCTTACCGTGCGGTAGCAGAGAAAACAGTCTATGACTTGGGTGACTGGAATCTCTGACAATTTTATGGGCTTTCCTCTGACACCGTCTATTATTTAGGTCCTGGATGGCAGGAAGCCCCAGTGATGTCTTTCTGAAGGTCCGCTCTCAGACACTATCTGTCTGTCTTCATTCCTTCTCTAGTTATGATTTACACAGCTGCAATGAACCCTCATGGTAAATAAGCAATTTGTTTTTAACTGACTTGCCTAGTTAAATAAAGGTTAAATAAACAAAATAAAATAAAAAAATCCCTGGATCATTGAGCTGTGTGTAAGACAACTACCACCACACACGACACACACACAACCAACAACATACACAACCTCACCACATCACTCACACACACAACACACACCACATTCACAACTACACAACTACGACCACGTACACACACACACACACACACACACACACAACACAACACACACCACACACAAACACATCACTTATCAATCACCAAGCACACAACACCATCACAACATTGTAAAGGTTACTGTGATTTTTGACGTTACGCTTCACAGGCTACGCCTTGCAAGTTATAAATTATTATATTTAATTTTACAGTACACTTATTATTAAGTTATAAACTATTCGGGTAGCAAAGTAATATTACTGTTGTATAGAACGTATTACTAATAATAGTGTATAAATTATGTTTTCTAGAAAAATGAAAAAAGGAAATGAACATAAACGAATTAATAATTAATTAATAAATGATATCGTTGAGGAGGTGTTGTTTTCACAGTATTTCGTGTCAATTTCAGACGGAACTTGGTGCAAGCATGTGTTGGCTGCTTTGGTAAATGTTGTTACACACTACAGTATATTAATGAAATTTTGGTGTTTTAATATTACTACACATCTTAGAGGTCACAATATTGCAGAGACTCCAGAATAACAGACCAAAAGACATATTTGGTCAAACTTTAAGGTTTAATAGCAAATATTTCCATCCTCCCCAAAAATTATTTTTGTATTATATATTACAAATTGCATCATCCCTCGGCTTGTATTCGAAAGTTTACAATATCTTGGAAATACTTGATTTTGTGACATGCTAATATATTTGATTATAAGTAATTCTAAGATGTAAAGTAACAAGGGATAAGTTGAACAAATGGGTAAGTAAGGGCTTAGTAGGATCCTGAGTCGATAGATAAAGTAATCCTTCTCTAACCCCCCCCCCCCTTAAAAGAGTTAGATGCACTATTGTAAAGTGTTGTTTTCCACTGATATCATAAGGTGATATGTCACCAATTTGTAAAGTCGCTCTGGATAAGCGTCTGCTAAATGACTTAAATGTAACATGTAAATGTAAAGTTGAACCAAGGCGTAAGTTGAACCAAAGGGGTAAGTTGAACAAAAGAAAGGTACAAAGTGAACATAAGTTGAACCAAAGGGGTAAGTTGAACCAAAGGGTAAGTTGATCCAAAGGGTTAAGTTGAGCCCAATATTGGGGTAAGTTGAAACATAAGGGTAAGTTGAACAAAGGGAATAAGTTGAGCCAAAGGTAAGTTAGAGTAATGAATTTGAATTTTGTTTTTCTTCAGGTTTTGCCTTCCATATGAGTTCTGTTTATTACTCACAGATATCATTCAAACAGTTTTAGAAACTTTCTGCAGAGTGTTTTCTATCCAAATCTACTAATAATATGCATATCTTAGCTTCTGGGACTGAATAGCAGGCAGTTTACTCTGGGCACCTTATTCATCCAAGCTACTCAATACTGCCCCCAGCCATAATTAATAGCCTCAAATGCAGAGAACTTGCCTATGAATTGGCACATCAAAGCAACATCCCTGTTGCGGACAACTGGAGAAGAAATTGAAGGGTAAGAGCTATTGAAGAGAGATCTATATCTGAATGTAGGCATACATTTAACAGACAGGTGTCAGACAGGTATCAGGCAGGTAACAGCCAGTATCAGACAGGTAGCAGACAGGTACGGTATCATCAGATAGTATCAGACAGGTTTTAGACAGGTATCAGACAGTATCAGAATGTTATCAAACAGGTATCAGACAGTATCAGACAAGTAACAAACATGTATAATCAGACAGCTAACAGACAGGTATCATCAGACAGTATCGGACAGGTATCAGACATGTGTCAGATGACAGGTATCATCAGACAGTATCAGACAGGTGTCAGACATGTATCAGACAGGTGTCAGAGAGGTATCAGACAGTTATCAGACAGATGTCAGACAGATGTCAGACAGCATCAGACAGGTATCAGACAGTATCATACAGGTGTCAGACAGGTATCAGACAGGTATCAGAGAGGTATCATCAGATGGGTAACAAACAGGTGTCAGATAGATGTCAGACAAGTATCAGATAGATATCATCAGACAGGTATCATCAGAAAGGTATCAGACAGTATCACACAGGTGTCAGACAGGTATCAGACAGGTATCATCAGACGTGTATCAAACAGGTGTCAGGTGTCAGACAGGTATCAGACAGGCAGCAGACAGGTATCAGACATGTACAGTATCATCAGACAGTATCAGAAAGGTTTAAGACAGGTATCAGACAGTAACAGACAAGTAATATACAAGTATAATCAGGAGGGTAATAGACAGGTATCATCAGACAGTATCAGACAGGTGTCAGACAGGTGTCTGTGCATTTATAAAAGTTTGTGAGAGTTTAAGGTGCCAAGACAAATTTCTTCTGCCTCCTGAGGTTGAAGAGGTGCTGTTGCGGCTTCTTCACCACACTGTCTGTGTGTATGGACCATTTCAGATCGTCAGTGATGTGTACGCCGAGGAACTTGAAGCTTTCCACCTTCTCCACTACTGTCCCGTCGATGTGGATAGGGGCATGCTCCCTCTGCTGTTTCCTGAAGTGCACGATCAGCTCCTTTGTTTTGTCGACTTTGAGTGAAAGGTTATTTTCTTGGCACCACACTCCCAAGGCCCTCACCACCTCCCTGCAGATGTTCGATGGGATTCAAGTCCGGTCTCTGGCTGGGCCACTCAAGGACATTCAGAGACTTGTCCTGAAGCTACTCCTGCATTGTCTTGACTGTGGTCCTAAGGTTGTTGTCCTGTTGGAAGGTGAACATTCACCCCAGTCTGAGGTCTTCATCGCTCTGGAGCAGGTTTTCATCAAGGATCTCTCTGTACTTTGCTCCGTTCATCTTTCTCTCGATCCTGACTAGTCTCCCAGTCCCTGCCGCTGAAAAATATCCCCACGGCATGCTGCCACCACCATGCTTCATTGTAGGGATGGTGCCAGGTTTCCTCCAGACATGATGCTGCCACCACCATGTTTCACCGTAGGGATGGTGCCAGGTTTCCTACAGACATGATGCTGCCACCACCATGTTTCACCCTAGGGATGGTGCCAGGTTTCCTCCAGACATGGTGCTGCCACCACCATGTTTCACCGTAGGGATGGTGCCAGGTTTCCTCCAGACGTGACACTTGGCATTCAGGCCATTAGAGTTCAAATCTTGGTTTCATCTGACCAGAGAATCTTGTTTTCTCATAGTCTGAGAGTCCTTTAGGTGCCTTTTGGAAAACTCAAAGTGGGCTGCCATTTCAGACACACCCTCAGGTACTCCCTATTCCTTCAGACAAACATTGTCTGATGTCTACTCCATGTTCCTGGTACATCCCAAATGGCACCCATTGGGCTCTGGTGAAACGTAATGCACTAAGTAGGGAACATGGTACCATTTAGGACACACCGACTGTCTGCTGTCTACTTGATGTTCACCATTCTCACATGAGAGAGCAAAATGAATATTTCAGGCTTCTGATATCCCTCAATGTGCTCACACCGTACAGGGATGTCTATTCTGTGTGAACTCTTCAGCTCTCTATCAAAGAACATTAGACTGGATGCCCATCAGTGAGGTCGTGAAATACTATGTTGTCAGCCTGGCAGGGAAACAACACATTTCATCTTCTCTCGGCTTCATCTTCTTGTCTTCCCAATCCCCTTTCTCTGATACATGTGTAAATATTGGACTATAAAGTGTACCTTCTTGTATTATATTTATGCTAAAACATCTATTCTGTTTACACTGAGCCATTTACCTCTTGTTCATATTCTTTTCTTTTTACTATTTATTATTGTTGCTGTAGTCGAGAAGGAACCTGCAAGTAAGCATTTCGTTGGACGGTGTAGGACATGTGTATCCTGTACATACATAATAAAACTTTAAAACAAATCTGATCCCATAACTTTGTAAATAATTTATTCTCGTGCTGACATGTTGCCACCATATTGGACTAGAGCGGCTATTATTAAGGATGTAATTTGACAGAGGAACGTGGGCCTTGTTCTTCGATGATTGTTGTGATCGACGATGATATTACATTGTAGTCAGTGGGCCTTGATGTTAATTACATTGTAGTCAGTGGGCCTTGAGGTTAATTACATTGTAGTCAGTGGGCCTTGAGGTTAATAGTCCTAAGCAAGCTGGTCCGGGGGCGCTGTTCACAAACACAAACAACCCCACAGACTCCAGACAGACAGACACATTAGACCCAACCAACATCAATGAGAAACAAAAGTAATACTGACATTGGAAAGAATTAAACAACTGACGCCAAACTAGAATGCTATTCTGGCCTAAACAGAGAGTAACAGTGGCAGAATACCTGACACTGTGATCTGACCCAAACTTAAGGTAAAGCTTTTTTGACTATGTACAGACTACAGTGAGCAATAGCCTTGCTATTGAGAAAAGGCCGCCGTAGGCAGACATGGCTCTCAAGAGAAGACACCAGCCACAATCATCTAAGTCACTTCACTGCCTCACAAAATGAGGTGGAACT
>NW_019943676.1:20812-26073 GCF_002910315.2 Salvelinus sp. IW2-2015 | reverse complement strand
CGTAAATTACATCGGCTAGTTCAGTGAGCCTGAGGTTAATTACATCGTAGTCAGTGTGGCCCTTGAGGTCTAATTAGAGTTACATCTGTATCATGTCGGGCCCCTTATGTTCAATTACATTGTAGTCAGTGGCTGCTTGAGGTTCTAATCGTGACACTCTTAGTCAGTGCGGCCTTCGCAGGTCTAAATTACATTTTAGTCATGTGGGCGCCTTGATGTTAATTACATTGTCAGTCATCGAGGCTCCTTACGGTTGAATACATTAGTCAGTGCGCGGCTTTCGATGTTTACATTACATTGTATTTCGAGTGGCCTTGACGTTAATTCACATTGTAGTCCAGTGCGGCCCTTAAGGTCTATTACTATGTGTCAGACAGTGGCCTTGAGGTGAATGACATCCTGTAGTCAGTATGGCACTGAGTAATTACTTGAGTCAGACAATAAAAAAACAAAACAAAAAAAAAAATAAAAAAAAAAAACAAAAAAAAAAAAAAAACTGCGCGCCTTAGATGTCTATTACCGATGCTAGAACCGATTGGCGCTCACTTGAGCCGGTTGATTGACCCATTGTAGCAGTTGGCGCTTTGAGGTTAATCTACATCTGCTTAGTCAGTGCGCCCTTGATGCTCTATCTACATGCTACGTTGCGAGTGGCCTTGAAGTTGATGACATGTGTAGTCAGTCTGGCACTTGCCAGGCTTAATTGACATGTAGTCAGTTCGGCCTGAAGTTACATAACATCTGTAATCGAGGTGGCCTTGATGGTAATTACATTGTAGACAGTGCACTTTGAGAGTAATACATTGGTAGTCAAGTGGGCTCTTGAGTGTGAGATGAGTAGCGATGTGTAGTCCAGTCTGGCCTTCGAGCGTTAGACTTATATTGTAGTCAGTGTGCTCTGAGGTAATTATATTGTAGTCAGTGGCCTTCGGAGGTTTAATTACATTGGCTAGTCAGTGCGGCCTGAGGTTAATTGACCCATTGTATCATGTGCCTTGATGTGGATCTAGTCCATTGTAGTCAGTGGCCCTTGATGTTATTACATTGTAGTCAGTGGGCCTTGACTTGTTGGATTACATTGTAGTCGAGTGGCGCCTTTGAGGTCAATTATCATTCGGTATTCAGTGGGGCCCTGAGGTTAATTACATTGCTAGTCATGGGCGCGGCGTTGATGCGTATATTACATTTTAGTCAGTCGGTCCTTGACTGTTGCATTACAGTCTGTAGTCATGAGCGCCTTTGAGGTTAATTACTAATGTAAGTTCATGTGGGCGCCGTTGGAGCTGTGACTACCTATTGTAGTCAGCTGGGGCCTACTTGAATGTCTTGATTACATTGTTATCAGTGGCGCCTTCGAGGCTTACCATTCACATGTACGTCCGAGTGGCCTTGATGCTTGATTACATGTAGTCCAGTGGCTCTTGATGTATAGGATACCATTTGCTGCTCATAAGCGCCTTGAGTGATTACGATTGTAAGTCCAGGGCCCTTGAGGTTGGTTAACATTGTATGTCAATGGCCCTATGTTGATTACATTGTAAGATTTCAGGGCCTTGATGTTCAATGACATTGCTAGTCAGTGGCACGAGGAAGGTTGACTACCATCTGTCAGTCAGGGCCTCTGCAGGTGAAGCTATGCCACGCATCTGTCCCTATTGCCTTTCAGAGTCCTGTGTTGTTGCCGAGTTGGTGTGTCTGTCAACCCTTGCGCCCATTCCACAAGCCTTGCAGGCCCAGTAAATGTGTGCAAGCTGCACTTCCTAACCTCCTGCCAAATGTATGACCATATTAGAGACACATATTTCCCTCAGATCACACAGACCCACAAAGAATTCGAAAACAAATCCAATTTTGATAAACTCCCATATCTACTGGGTGAAATTCCACAGTGTGCCATCACAGCAGCAAGATTTGTGACCTGTTGCCACAAGAGAAGGGCAACCAGTGAAGAACAAACACCATTGTAAATACAACCCATATTTATGCATATTTATTTTCCCTTGTGTACTTTAACCATTTGTACATTGTTACAACACTGTATATATACAATATGACATTTGTGATGTCTTTATTGTTTTTGAAACTTCTGTATGTGTAATGTTTACTGTTAATTTTTATTGTTCATTTAACTTTTGTATATTATCTACCTCACTTGCTTTGGCAATGTTAACACATGTTTCCCATGCCAATAAAGCCCCTTGAATTGAATTGAATTGAATTGATAGATAGACAGAGATAGATAGACAGAGACAAGAGACAGAGAGATAGAGAGATAATAGACAGAGATAGATAGACAGAGATAGATAGACAGAGAGAGAGACAGAGAGAGAAATACAGAGACAGAGACAGACAGACATATACATAATATGACATTTGTAAAGTATTTATTGTTTTGAAAAATGTTTACTGTTCATTTTTATTGTTTATTTCACTTTTGTATATCATCTACCTCACTTGCTTTGGCAATGTTAACAATAGACAACATGTTTAAAACATGTTTCCCATGCCAATAAAGCCCATTGAATTGAATTGACAGAGACAGATAATAGATAGCTAGATACGGTACATTGATCAGAAGCGGTGTTAATTGGGCGTTGACATTTCTTGTAACCTTCATCACACATCTTCTAACATATTGGGGGGGGGGTGTTACCTCCTCTGACAGGCCTGTGGTTAAGTCCTGACATCGTATTTATGCGTTACGATCCTCTCTGTAGTCTGACACTCTAAAACCACAAACACACTCTTAACAGGGTACTGCTCCACAAACGCAGTCCTACACACTCTGGCTTAGACATTTGAGTGGCAGGCAACAGAGCACCTCTCAAGCTGCGTCTCAAAATGGCACCCTACTCCCAGATATATTAGACCTAACAGCCTCTGCTGTAGCTCTCAGCGGTGATATGGCTGTTTAGACCTAGTGGACTCTGCTGTAGCTCTCAGCGGTGGTATGGATGTTTAGACCTAGTGGACTCTGCTGTAGCTCTCAGCGGTGATATGGCTGTTTAGACCTAGTGGACTCTGCTGTAGCTCTCAGCGGTGGTGATGGCTGTTTTAAGACCCTAAGTGGAACTCTGCTTGTAGCTCTCAGCGGTGATATGGCTGTTTTAGACCTAGTGGACTCTGCTGTGTAGCTCTCGCGGTGATATGGCTGTTTAAGACCTAGTGACTCTGCTGTAGCTCTCAGCCTAGGTGATATGGCTGTTTAGACCTAGTGACGACTCTGCGCTGTAGCTCTCAGCTCTCAGTGTGATATGGCTATTTAGACTAGTGGACTCTGCTGTAGCTCTCAGCTCTCAGTGGTGATATGGCTTTAGACCTAGTGGACTCTGCTGTAGCTCCAGCTCTCAGTGGTGATATGGCTGTTTAGACCTAGTGGACTCTGCTGTAGCTCTCAGCGGTGATATGGCTGTTTAGACCTAGTGGACTCTGCTGTAGCTCTCAGCTCTCAGCGGTGATATGGCTGTTTAGACCTAGTGGACTCTGCTGTAGCTCTCAGCTCTAGTGGTGTATGGCTGTTTAGACCTAGTGGACTCTGCTGTAGCTCTCAGCGGTGATATGGTTGTTTAGACCTAGTGACTCTGCTGTATCTCTCAGCTCTCCAGCGGTGATATGGTTGTTTAGACCTAGTGGACTCTGCTGTAGCTCTCAGCTCTCAGCGGTGATATGGTTGTTTAGACTAGTGGACTCTGCTGTATCTCTCAGTGGTGATATGGCTGTTTAGACCTAGTGGACTCTGCTGTAGCTTCAGCGGTGATATGGCTGTTTAGACCTAGTGGACTCTGCTGTAGCTCTCAGCGGTGATAGGCTGTTTAGACCTAGTGGACTCTGCTGTACCTCTCAGTGGTGATATGGCTGTTTAGACCTAGTGGACTCTGCTGTACCTCTCAGTGGTGATATGGCTGTTTAGACCTAGTGGACTCTGCTGTAGCTACCAGCCGGTGAAATGGCTGTTTAGACCTTTTTTTATTTATTTTTTACCTTTATTTAACTAGGCAAGTCAGTTAAGAACAAATTCTTATTTTCAATGACGGCCTAGGAACAGTGGGTTAACTCGTTTACCGTGAGTCACATCATATCTGATATGTTCCACGAGACTCGTTTACCATGTTGAGTCACATCATATCTGATACGTTGTACGAGGCTCATTTACCACGTTGAGTCACATCCTATCTGATACGTTGTACGAGACTCATTTACACGTTGAATCACATCATATCTGATGTGATTCAGCGGTGATATGGTTGTTAGACCTCGTGGACCCTGCAGTAGCTCTCAGCTCTCAGCGGTGATATGGTTGTTTAGACCTAGTGGACTCTGCAGTAGCTCTCAGCTCTCAGCGGTGATATGGTTGTTTAGACCTAGTGGTCTCTGCTGTAGCTCTCAGCTCTCAGCGGTGATATGGTTGTTTAGACCTAGTGGACTCTGCAGTAGCTCTCAGCTCTCAGCGGTGATATGGTTGTTTAGACCTAGTGGACTCTGCAGTAGCTCTCAGCTCTCAGCGGTGATATGGTTGTTTAGACCTAGTGGACTTGCAGTAGCTCTCAGCTTCAGCGGTGATATGGTTGTTTAGACTAGTGGACTCTGACTAGCTCTCAGCTCTCAGCGGTGATATGGCTGTTTAGACCTAGTGGACTCTGATGTGACTCAACGTGGTAAATGAGCCTGTACAACGTATCAGATATGATGTGACTCAACGTGGATAAACGAGTCTCGTGCAACGTATCAGATATGATGTGACTCAACGTGGTAAATGAGTCTCGTACAACGTATCAGATATGATGTGACTCAACATGGTAAACGAGTCTCGTGCAACATATCAGATATGATGTGACTCAACGTGGTAAACGAGTCTCGTGCAACGTATCAGATATGATGTGACTCAACGTGGTAAATGAGTCTCGTACAACGTATCAGATATGATGTGACTCAACATGGTAAACGAGTCTCGTGCAACATATCAGATATGATGTGACTCAACGTGGTAAACGAGTCTCGTGCAACTATCAGATATGATGTGACTCAACGTGGTAAATGAGTCTCGTACAACGTATCAGATATGTAGTGACTCAACGTGGTAAATGAGCCTCGTACACCGTATCAGATAAGATGTGACTCAACGTGGTAAATGAGCCTCGTACAACGTATCGTGTCTCACAGTAAATGCGGACTACTGAGCCATGTAGTTAGGTATTTGTGACATGATCGTGATGACAGGCATAGATAGGTTCTGTGAAGTAGGGAACTGACAAATCACCACA
>NW_019943676.1:4731-9731 GCF_002910315.2 Salvelinus sp. IW2-2015 | reverse complement strand
ACCCACAAAATCCATATTGTGGGAAGCTTGTGGAAGGCGCCCCGAAATGTTTGACCCAAGTAAAACAATTTAAAGGCATTGCTACCAAATACGAATTGAGTGTATGTAAACTTCTGAACCACTGGGAATGTGATGAAAGAAATAAAAGCTGAAATAAATTATTCTCTCTACTTTTATTCTGACATTACACATTCTTAAAATAAAGTGGTGATCCTAACTGACCTAAAAAAGGGATTTTTTACTAGGATTAAATGTCAGGAAATGTGAAAAACTGAGATTAAATGTATTTGGCTAAGGTGTGTGTAAACTTCCGACTTCAACTGTACTGTAACGGCTCTCGTCGTTGGAAGGAGAGGTGGACCAAAGCGCAGCGTGGTGCGTATCCATATTTATTAGAATACTACTTTCAATACAAAAAAACAAAACAATAAACAGACGAAAACCAACTAAGCTACAGTCCTGAACCTGAGAACATAAAACACATGAACGCACGAACAGGAACAATCACCCATAAACAAACAGTGAAAACAGGCAACCTTAATATGGTTCCCAATCAGGCCTAAGGACAGATTCATTTAGACTCGGACTAAGGACAGATTCATTTAGACTTGGACTAAGGACCGATTTATTTAGGCCATTTTTTGCTACTTTGATGATGGTTTTCTGTTTTCTTGGCTTTAGTGCAATTTTCAATAGCAGCCTACAAAACTGGATGGAATTGTAAATAAGGTTATTTAAAAAAAAAAAAGCCTTTTAATAATAGTTAAAGTTATAATCATAACAATAATCCCTTTTGAACAACAGTTTTGCAAATGTTTTTCTAAAACTTTGCTGATCTCTTAAACAGGTTATCAAGAAATGTTCAATATTTTTTGGGGGGTGAATTCCTTGGATATTGTGTTCCTCTCAAGGTTAATTTTGCAACTCAAAACACCGTCTCCATCTCTGCTTTGTGATTGCTGGGATGTGTTAGCTAGTGAATATACACTGCTCAAAAAAAATAAAGGGAACATTTAAACAACACAATGTAACAGAAGTGTGATTGACTTGGAGTTACATTGTGTTGTTTAAAAGTGTTCCCTTTAGGTGAACACTGAGACCTCGGGTCTCATTCTCAAGGCGAGGCCCGTGAACATGAACACACAATTCAATACAACATTAAGAAAACAACAACAACATCAACACAACAAAGACAACAAGATTCATCAAAACAAACACAGCTATCACATATTATCCCTGTGAATGTATCTAAACTGGCCAACGGAGACCAGGTTCAAGGTGGTCTGAGACCCGAGGGACCTCCTGAACCAGCCAGTCCAGAGAGCGGGTATGAAAATAGCTGGATCTCCCATTAACAACTTATGGAAGCTGTATTGTATCTCTGATAATAACTTATGGAAGCTGTATTGTATCTCTGATAATAACTTATGGAAGCTGTTTTGTATCTCTGATAATAACTTATGGAAGCTGTATTGTATCTCTGATAATAACTTATGGAAGCTGTATTGTATCTCTGATAATAACTTATGGAAGCTGTACTGTATCTCTGATAATAACTTATTGCTGTGAACTTCCTCATTATTCACGCTTCCATCCCATCCAAGTGAGAGTCTAGACTTTTACTCGTAATTAAAGCAATCTCAATGCAAATCAAGGGAATTCAGACGGCATATTGGGTTTTGAATCATTGGATTCATACCAAAGGTCATCCTATTCCCTGTTTAGTGCTCTACTTCTGACTAGGGCCCTAGTGCACTATACAGGGAATAGGGTGCCATTGGCCATAGGGCCCTAGTGCACTATATAGGGAATAGGGTGCCATTGGCCATAGGGCCCTGGTCTTAAGTAGTGCACTATATAGGGAATATGGAGCCATTTGGGACAAAGCCCTTCATTTTCCCAGGAGGGAGAGTGTCATCCCTGGCCTTATCAGCAGCCAAGATGTACATGACTGCACCTCACACAACACACGCACACACACACACACACACACACACACACACACACACACACACACACACACACACACACACACACACACATTCACACACAATTCATTCCCACTTTCAAACAATCACAAACAATTTCAAAGTTCTAACAAGAAGGAATGGCCTGTCATTTTCCAGATGGAAAACATGGTTGTGTGTTATTTTGTGGGCCACTTGTGTGTGCAATTTTGTTGTCTAAGGCGTTTCTTGTTCACGTGGCTCTCACACCATGTTAAGACACGGCTCAACACTCTAAAACCACAGTAAAACCACCGATGTCTTCATACAAACAATATAAACATAATACAATGACAGACCCTTATTGGGCTCACTTCAATCAGTATAGATGAAGGAAGAGGAGACATGTGAAAGCTATGATCCCTTATTGATGTCACATGTTAAATCCACTGTAATCAGTATAGATGAAGGGGAGGAGACAGGTTAAAGAAGGAGTTTTAAGCCTTGAGACAATTGAGACGTGGATTGTGTATGTGTGCCATTCAGATAGTAAATGGGCAAGACAAAATATTTAAGTGTCTTTGAACAGGGTATGGTAGTAGGTGCCAGACGCACCGGTTTGAGTGTGTCCAGAACTGCAACGCTGCTGGGTTTTTCCACGCTCAACAGTTTCCCGTGTGTATCAAGAATGGTTCACCACCCAAAGGACATCCAGCCAACTTGACAACAACTGTGTGGAATCATTGGAGTCAAAATGGACCAGAATCCCTGTGGAACACTTTCGACACCTTGTAGAGTCCATGGCCTGACAAATGGAGGCTGGGGCAAAAGGGGTTGCAATTCAACATTCGTTCTCGAATGTTTTGTACAATCGTATTTAATGATCAAAGTTATATTTGTGTATCTTATTATTATAAGGAGATTTGTTTTCCCTGACATAATATTGCTTCAGTCCTAGATTAGACTACTTTGTGGGTCCCAAAAGGCAACATAGTGAACTATTGTTGCCCAGAGCTCGATGTGCCCTGGTCAAAAGTAGTGCACTACATAGGGAATACAGTATTTTGTAAATTAGTTGAGACTGTTCATTACTGAGTACTGAGAAGTTAAATTACTTTAGAATAAACAACTATACTGTACCTGTCTATCTGACTGGAAGAGTTTATTACAAATCAAATCAAATGTATTTATATAGCCCTTCTTAGATCAGCTGATATCTCAAAGTGATGTACAGAAACCCAGCCTAAAACTCCAAACAGCAAGCAATGCAGGTGTAGAAGCACGGTGGCTAGGAAAAACTCTCTAGAAAATGCCAAAACCTAGGAAGAAACCTAAAGAGGAACCAGGCTATTAGGGGTGGCCAGTCCTCTTCTGTCTGTGCCGGGTGGAGATTATAACAGAACATGGCCAAGATGTTCAAATGTTCATAAATGACCAGCATGGTTAAATAATAATAATAATCACAGTAGTTGTCGAGGGTGCAACAGGTCAGCACCTCAGGAGTAAATGTCAGTTGGCTTTTCATAGCCGATCATTGAGAGTATCTCTACCGGTCCTGCTGTCTCTAGAGAGTTGAAAACAGCAGGTCTGGGACAGGTAGCACGTCCGGTGAACAGGTCAGGGTTCAATAGCCGCAAGCAGAACAGTTGAAACTGGAGCAGCAGCACGGCCAGGTGGAATGGGGCCCAGCAAATAGTCATCATGAGGCATGGTCCTAGGGTCAGGTCCTTCGAGAGAGAGAGAAAGAAATAGAGAAAGAGAGAATAAGAGAGAGCATACTAAATTCACACAGGAACAAACCGGATAAGAATGAGAAATAACTCCAGATATATAGAAGAACTGAACCCTAGTCCCCCACACTAGAAAACTACTGCAAGCATAAATACATGGAGGACTGAGACAGGAGTGGGTCAGGATAGACAACTACGTGGCCCCATCCGATTGATACCCCCCGACAGGGCCAAAAGGCAGGATATAACCCACCACTTTGGCAAAGCCATCAGCCCCACACACTCCACTGAGGGATTTTCAAACCACCAACTTACCATCCTGAGAACAAGGCGAGTATAGCCACAAAAGATCTCCGGCCACGGCACACCCAAAGGGGGGGAGGGAGTAGGGGGGGGGGGGGGGGGGGGGGGGGGGGGGCGCCAAAACCAGACCAGGAAGACCCACGTCAGTGATAACCCAACCTCAAGTGACGAAGGCTGAAGGTGCAACCAGTAAGCCAGTGTCAACCCACATCAAGTGACGCACCCTCCTAGGGAACGGCATGAAAGAGCACCAGTAAAGCCGAGTGACTCGGCCCCGTGTAATAGGGTTGGAGGCAGAGAATCCCATGGAGAGTGGGACATCGGCCTGGCAGTGATCTTTATCGTGGTGGTTGTGTGGGGTGGTTTGGGTGTGTGTGTGTGTGTGTGTGTGGTGTGTGTGTGTGTGTGTGTGTGTGTGTGTGTGGTGTGTGTGTGTGTTGTGTGTGGTGTTGTGTGTGTGTTGGTGTGTGTGTGTGTGGTTGTGTGTGTGTGTTTTCAATAACGAAGGAGATGCAAGAGAGAGATGAGCTGTGTTCGAATACTAACCACACTTTCTATTTGTGACGTTAATTGAATATGTAGTGTGCTTATTGGTCATAGTATGGATATAGTTAGTGTGCCAAAAGTTCCTGGATGTCGTACAACATTCGCCAAATTACGAAGCATACAAACAGTGGACACTATTTCCCTACTTTAGGGCCCATGATACAATTCTTCAGGAAATGGGCGTGGCTTCACATCGCTTTCAAATTTGAAGAAAAACATTTTGGAAAATATGCAGCCGAAGTCCAATGAGAGCAGATACAAGTGCATTGCTTTAACTAATTCTGACAAATGTTAAGAAACTGTTGAGCAATGTAATAAAATATTGGCTTTTCAAATAAGTTACCTTACACGTTTATGTTGGCTGACAATTTGTTACCCTATCCTTACGAACCACATAGCATATCATTACAGCGGTATGTACCGGTATGTTAGCTAGCTACGCTGTCCTTACTAACCACATAGCATATCATTACAG
>NW_019943676.1:0-3209 GCF_002910315.2 Salvelinus sp. IW2-2015 | reverse complement strand
AACCACATAGCATATCATTACAGCGGTATGTACCGGTATGTTAGCTAGCTACGCTGTCCTTACTAACCACATAGGATATCATTACAGCAGTATGTACCGGTATGTTAGCTAGCTACGCTATCCTTATGAACCACATAGCATATCATTACAGCGGTATGTACTGGTATGTTAGCTAGCTACCTGACATTAGTTGGCTATTTATTCATCTAACTTGCCAGTATATTAACTATAGGCTATCTAACTACCCAACGTTTATTGACTTGATTATTCCTGTCATTCCTAGCTCAGCTAAATGGTATAGTCGTTGTGAGTGTACCAGAGCGCAATTTGGGGGAATAGATTTGATTTGATTTGATTTATTGACTTGATTATTTCCGTGGTTCGCGAATGGTTCTTAGCTAAATGTGGTGTGTTGTCGTCCTATGCTTCGCTGTCACGATTTCTCTGAGAGTGGCATGTATACGTAAAAGCATAGCATAACTGAAT
The DNA here is from genome assembly GCF_002910315.2 of Salvelinus sp. IW2-2015. Taxonomy (NCBI): domain Eukaryota; kingdom Metazoa; phylum Chordata; class Actinopteri; order Salmoniformes; family Salmonidae; genus Salvelinus; species Salvelinus sp. IW2-2015. The sequence goes on along the minus strand of NW_019943676.1, from coordinate 2,723 downwards.
GTATTCTATCCTAATAGAGTGCAATTAATATTCAGAGACTTTAACTCTCGTCAGCTTGATGTGTCAAGAATAGGAACTTGATGAAAGTTGTTAATCTCGATACTCTTCTTTATTCACCAACTTTTTCACAATTACTAGTGGGGCTTGAACACTACCGTCTAGAGATATTATGGTATTTCGATTTTCGGAAACATTACATACGTTCTTCAAAGGCATGTTAACTACGGGCTAATAAATATTCATCTACACAAGGGCAGATGCATTAACACGTATTAGAATATATTAATGCATATAGCTTGTTTGTAACAAGATTAGGATGGAAGAAAAGTGTCTTATCTCTATAGTTTCTCACATATATACAATACTGTGCTTGAAAAACATATACTGCTTTGCTAGTCTGTATTGTTTATCCTATACTCATAGTTATGAACATAAGTTCTGTTAGTGTGCGCAGAAAATATTACACTGAAAGGCAGAAAGTCCGCAAACTCTAAACCAGCGAATATGTTAGGTTGTTTTTTATGTAAGTGTGTTTTTGTAATAATCAATTTTCTTGCTCTGGTATACTCAGACTTTGGAACCTGGTTTTCGATATATGCTCTTAATACACGGTAGGTTAATATCAAAAGCACGCTAGAGATATGAATAAAATCTCCTCTCATCTTTAACACGCTCGGACATTGAAGACTTTACGCGCATTTCTAGAGATAGTCGCACTTGCTCGGTTTAGCACTGGATATAAGTACGCTATATTTGTTTTCTATTATGCATATATATAATTTTCATTTGCTTAGAAAATGCAGTCGAAGAATTAATTTCAAAGTCTGCTCAGGCGTGTTCATATCTAGACGGTCCGAGAGTTTTATAGTGGCTCGACCAGTTTACTCTTCCTAACAAATAATGACATTAATTGATATATTCCTCATCATCTCTAAATGGCAACTCAACGAGTGCAGACTGCCATTTTGGCTAGACATGTCTGTTATCTTTTAAGAGTCGTTTGTCTAAACGCGCAAAATAGTGGTATGTTTTCTCTTGGTTCAGATGTCTTCAGATGCTGTTGAAACTTCTCTGCTCGTCAATGGATTGCTATATCCGGTATGATGATATATGGATGAAGCAAGCAACTATGGATGTAGTAAGTATAAAGTTTTCACACAACGAGGATGGTATGCGTGTATAGTAGATGACACCAGCATGTTTATGGGTAGTAGCCCAGGTTGTAGGGGTGCACTAGGAATGTTTAGGTGAGTTTACACAGGCTTGTAAGGGGTGAGACAACAGAGAGATTGTGGTTTATGTGTGTTTTAGCACGGTTCTCATGGTCACGCTGGGTAAACATGCAGCTGTGAAGGAGGAGATGCTGTTGCTAATAGCGGTACAGCGCTGCTAGGTTCTTGATAGAGGAGTCACAAGCTAGAGACTGTACGTTGTAGTACACAGGCTGTAGGGGCACACGCATATGATAAAATAAGTTGTGCTAACACTAAAGGCTCCTGTAGGAGTGGACAAGCTACTCAAAGGACCTGTCAGGGGTACAAAGCTGGAAGGGTGTAGGTAACAGGCTGTGGGGTAACACAGGAGATTGTAGGACGTTGGGTTAACAACGGGGGCTAGATAGGTGTAGTAACAGGCTGTCGGTGTAGTTAACAGGCTGTTAAGAGGGTAACAGGATGTAAGGTAGCATCAGGCTGTAGGGGTACCACAGGCTGGTAAGGTAGATACACAGGATGTAGGGTGTACAGCAAGGATGTAGGGATGTAGTTAACAGGCTGTAGGGGTAGTACACAGGATGTAGGTGTTAGTTACACGGTTCTGTAGGGGTAGCACAAGGCTGGTAGGTGTATACACAGGTGTAGGGAAGTACAGCATGCTGTTAGGGAGATACAGGATGTAGGGGTTTACAACATGGATGATAGGGGTATACACAGGATGTAGAGGGTAGTACACAGGATGTAGGTGTAGTACACAGGAATGATAGGTGTAGATACACAGGAATGATAGGTGTAGTATCACTCAGGTATGTAGGGTGATAGCTACAACAGAATGTAGGTGTAGTACACTGGATGTAGGTGATAGTAAGAGGATGTAGGTGTATACATCAGGATGTTAGGTGTAGTACACAGGAATGTAGAGTGTAAGTACAGAGATAGGATGTAGGGTGGTAAGTTACAACAGGATGTAGGTGTAAGTAACTACAGGATGTAGGTGTAAGTAAACAGAGGAATGATAGGTGTAGTACAATAGAATGTGGTGTAGCTACAAAGGATGTAGGTGGAGGGATACACGGAATGTAGGTGTGAAGTTACACAGGATTGTAGGTGTAGTACACCGGATGTAGGTGTAGTACACAGGATGTAGGTGTAGGACACCAAGCGACTGTAGGTGTAGTACAGAGGATGTAGGCTGTAGTAACCGGATGTAGGTGTAAGTCAGCCGGATGTAGGTGTAGTACAGAGGATGTAAGGTGTAGTACACAGGATGTAGGGGTACACAGGCTGTAGGGTACACAGGATGTAGGGTACACAGCGCTGTAGGGGGTACACTGGCTGGAGGTGTACTACACATGATGTAGGTAATAGGTACACAGGCTGTAGGTGTAGTACACACGGGATGTAGGGGTAAGACAGTGATGTAGGGGTCCCAGGCTGTAGGGGTACCAGGCTCTAGGTGTAGTAACAGGCTGTAGGTATAGTAGCACAAGGATGGTAGGTGGTAGTACA
>NW_019943675.1:157622-165015 GCF_002910315.2 Salvelinus sp. IW2-2015 | reverse complement strand
TATTCATGCACCGTAGCAAGTACACTTCAGCCAAACCACACACACACCCAACACACCACCACACACACACACACACACACACACACACACACACACCACACACACACACACCACACACACACACACACACACACACACACACACACACACCACACACACACACAAACACACAAGGCACCCACATAAGCCGTACTGGCACACACCATAGTGTGTGTGTGTGTGTGTGTGTGTGTGTGTGTGTGTGTGTGTGTGTGTGAGTGTGTGAGTTAACACAGAGGTCTGCTAACATAAAGATCTATTTACAGCAGACACAGAGGATGGTTAGCTAGCTCACACTAGGAGTTCAGAACAGGACTACAATAGTGTTTGACAAGATAAGGCACAGAGAAATCATTTAAATTGAGTCAAAACAGCAAAACAGTGAGGGCTGCAAATTTAGAATCAACGCAAACTTGCAAATATATAAGCTATCTCTCCAAGGCCAAAAAACAATACACAAAATAGTATATACTGTTTACATTGTCGCTCAGAAAAAACCCTCTCAGTCCCATCAAACCACCTACCAGAAGTATCTGTCGTAGTAGTTCTGTAACACAGAATAACTATGTGGTTTAAGATAGGGTTTAGACCACTTTACTGTCACTGTGTCCCAAATGGTGGCCTTCTTCCTTATATATGGAGAATTGGGGTGCCATTTGGGACACAGCCTGTGAGCCCCTGCCCCACACAGCACGGCACAGCTAGGAATGACCTATTTCAATGGGATTTTCTCCCTCCCCTTTCACTTCCATAATGAGAGAGAGAGAGAGAGAGAGAGAGAGAGAGAAAGAGAGAGAGAGAGAGAGAGACGACAAAGCAAGAGAGAGACACTGGTCTTCCCTCTTGACTGGTCTTGGCTAGAGTGGATTAGTAAAGTGTCACTTTCATCGACAGTTAGGAGAGAGGCGTGAGGGACCCACACGATTTCATCCACAGTTAGGAGAGAGGGGGGAGGGACCAACACGATGTCATCCACAGTTAGGAGAGAGGCGTGAGGGACCCACACGATTTCATCCACAGTTAGGAGAGAGGCGTGAGGGACCCACACGATTTCATCCACCGATAGGAGAGAGGCGTGAGGGACCCACACGATTTCATCCTCCGATAGGAGAGAGGCGTGAGGAACCAACACGATTTCATCCACCGATAGGAGAGAGGCGTGAGGGATCCTAAACGAATTGTCCTGGCTCACAGTATAGGAGGGAGGCGTGAGGAACGCAACACGATTTCTCCACCGACGGTAGGAGAGAGGCGTGAGGGACACACGATTTCATCCACCGTATAGGAGGAGCGCTGAGGGATCCCACACGGTGTCCATCCACCGTTAGGAGAGAGGGTGAGGGACTCCACGACGTTTTCATCCACACGTTATGGAATAGACATGAGGACCCAACACCGATTTCATCACAGTTAGGGAGAGAGGCGTGAGGGATCCACACGAATTCATCTACAGTTAGGAGAGAGGCCGTGAGGGATCCACAGATTTCAGCCACCGTTAGGAGAGGGCGTGAGGGATCCACAGGTTTCATCCATCCGTTAGGAGAGAGGCGTGAGGGATCCACACGGTTTCATCCACCGTTAGGAGATAGGCGTGAGGAACCCACACGGTTTCATCCACAGAATCGAAGGAAAGAGGGACCTATGTGAATTAATTACAAGAGAGACTGAATCCTCTCCTTTCATATTCTCCCTCCTCTCTCTCCTGGCACAGACTGGCAAGGCCTCAGTCACCGGGCGACCCTGATCTGGGAACATCACTGCCACCGGAAAGACACAGGCTGCTTCACAAAAGGGACCCTATTCTCGATATAGTGCACTACATTCGACCAGGGCCCATAGGGCTCTAATCAAAAGTAGTGCACTATATAGGGAATAGGGTTCCATAGGGCTCTAATCAAAAGTAGTGCACTATATAGGGAATAGGGTTCCATAGGGCTCTAATCAAAAGTAGTGCACTATACAGGGAATATGGTTCCATTTGGGATGCGTAGCCCCACACTTCCCAGCTGCTTTGTGTGGAAATCCCACTTATCCCAGGAATGCTTCTAAAGGGTAATTCTCTGCCCCAACCCGGCCCGACTGGCTTGTCCATATGGCCGGGTCTCTGTCCGTGTCGTACCTTGTTCTGGCCACTCTACCAACAATGGATCAATGGATTATCTAGCTAACGTTATCGCTACACGTTGAAAAGAACACAAATCTAAACAGACTCACAGTACTCTGTCATTGAGGACGAGGGGGAGAAAACCGACACGATATGATGACTAGATGAAGTATAGGAACACATCTAGGCTACYGCTTTAACATGTCGTAAAGAATCAGAATCATACAAACTGTATATTACCAACAGATATTATTAGGGAATGGGTACATTATTAGATCGTCAGTTTATACAATTAGTCAAATAGTAACTGACCTTCGAAATATATTTTCTCCTTCATATGGTTCAGTTTATATCTCCTATCACAATTAAGGATGAAATTCTGATACATTTCACATGATATTATAATAATGATAATAGTATTGATACTAATTAAATACTAGTAAATATTCCTTTGTGTTCTGAAAGGAAGCTTGAAATTCTACTAAATTTTTTTATAAAAATACGTGCTCTCAAAAAACAAAATATGATTTTATGTACAATTTACGGTACCAAGCAAAATAAGTTGAAACTTGATGTTTAGCAGTTGCCAATGCTCTTATATATTTGCAAGACAACTTACCTTTGGTGGGCAAATATAGTTTTATCTATCTATCTTTTATTTTATTTAAAAAATCAGACACATTCAGTCCGGTCAAGTCCTCACAGATAGCACATTTACACAGTAGACAAAAACTACAATCTCCATGGCCTGCTAAAGTATAACCTGTAAACTCCTTTCAGAACAATGTAGGCTGATTTCACACACAACTACCTGAGTATTTATACACCATTTAAACTGTTCTACCATCCTGTACTGTAATTCCAGCCGTACAGGATGGACAAACCGCGTGACGTCGAACGGACTGACAATTACTATAGTTCAGTTCATGTTCACAACTTGGTCCTATGATTTGGGTCGTCACAAATACAATGAGCTAACACACACACACACAGAAATACACTACGGTAGAAAATTACTTCTGCATAAAGTAATTCATTGACAATATTAACAATAAAAATGGTATAAACTAATTATAATTATTAAGTATGTTTTCATGTTCTATATTTATTATTGTTATTATGTTGTAATTAATACCTTCTAATTATTATTGTAAAATGTATTTAACCTAAATCTCCAACAATAATGATGGTGAAATATATATCAGTTTAGTGAAACAAATGATAAGAATTACTCAGTATAATAACACTCCATTGATATAAAATAGACAAGCGAATTACAACAATAATATAGATTAAATAAAAATCAACTCCTTTCCAAATCAATGAACAAATTGTTTTGTATTATCTAATAATTATAATTAATTCTAAATTAATTAATCTAGTATTGACAATTAAATACAGGGTTAAAACAAAATTAAAACAATTGGTGATTCAGTTTTCGTACTTTCGCAGGTTTATTTATAAAATTCCAAATTAGTAGTAAAGATTTGGCACTAACCCTAACTAGATTCTGCAATGTAGCTAATTACGGTAGAGAAATATTCAAATGTTTCTCTTAGCATAAACAATACAATAATGGGCAAGCAGCAGCAGCTCTTGCTTAGATGGGGGTTGGTGGAGAGAGACGAGAGACCAGGGAGAGGCCTTTTTGTTTTTTGATCTGTCTCTCATTGTTGACTCATTAGGCAGAAAGGTCTGTAGGGCTGCTCTACGAATCTACTCCCCTCCTCTCCCTCCTAGCCTCCTCTCCTCTCCCCTCCTCCTCCTCTCCTCTCCTCCTCCTCTCCCTCTCCTCTCCCGCTCCCCTCCCCTCCTCTCCTCCTCTCTCCTCTCCCCTCCTCTCCTCTCCTCTCCTCTCCTCTCACTCCTCTCCCTCCCTCCTCTCCCTCCTTCCATCTCCTCTCCTCTCTCTCCTCTCCTCTCCTCTCCTCTCCTCTCCTCGTCCTCTCCTCTCCTTCTCCTCTCTCCCTCGCTCTCGTCTCCTCTCTCTCTCCTCTCCTCTCCTCTCTCCCTCTCTCCACTCCCCTCCAGGGCAGCTCCCAGGTCCGCCAGACCTACCTGCCAACCAAGTTTTCGGGCTTAGACTTAGAACAACAACCCACCCCTTGGTCTTGACTTCTACAACGGCAACCTTTCTTGGTTGACTCACGTCAAAAAAATAACAAAACGTCAACAAGGCCCCCCCCCCCCCAAAAAAAGAACTTAAACCTATTGAAAGGGTTTTCTCCAGGATGTAACACAAATGTGTGTGTGTTTTATTTTTTTATCCGTCGCCAAACGAATGCACAGCACAAACAACCCCATGCAGCAAGATGCTTGGCACGGAATCAAGAACGGTACAAAGCGCCCATCCAGGGTCCGTGGTATACAATGCCCCGCCGTATCATCAACAAAAATCTGATTGTATGGCTGCCGTACAAAGACGGCACTGTTTTTATCAAATGGGGCACGGCGGTGCCAACTTGGTCGGAGGGGTACGCCACCGTACGTATGCCACCCTCGTCCCTGGCATGGCGCAGAGAAAAGGCCCAGGCGGGAACGTACAGACTCGTACGCTAGGCGGGGGAAACGTCAGCCGCCAACCGCCGGTTGGACTTTGTCCGTCTGTTGTAAATAGTGAGAAACTCAGAACAGGGACAAAAACGGGCTACATGTGTAGTTCTGAACAGCCCCACATGAACTAAGCATTTATCTACATTGAAAAAAAACCAAGGCCTCATATTCAATAAATTGAACAAATTTCCTATCCATTTTTGGTTGGGTATAAATATATATTTCAGGATTTTTTAAATAATAAATGTCTATAAAAAGAAACGATGCTCAAAATTTAAAAATAAAATATATATATATATTTGTAAATACAAAAATACAAAAATAAAATTATGATGGGAGCACCTAACATTTAAAAAATATGCCATATTAAAATGTGTCATTATTATAAAACAAATATAATAATCCATAAAAGGCAAACAAGACAAATAATGGAGGATGATCACAACATGGATATACAATCAAACTAAAATCCCCCGACTTTACCAAGAGAAATAAAAGCCTTTCCCTCTTAATACGAACATGACGTGTGGTCAGTAGAGAACACGGTGAGTGGAACAGAGCAGACACGTGGATCTTCTGATTCAACTCTAGCGATAGACACTATAGAAAGAGGACCTTCTGTGAGGCGCTGCCTCGTCTATCTGCTCTCTGATGGCTTCCTGTTCTCTACTCCTGACTGATTAGTATCAGATGCTGAAGAAGCTGCATAGTGTAGTGTAGACTGACCCTTAACACACCTTTTCACTCTCCCTTTCATTTCCTCTCTATCTCTCTATTTCTGGGAGCATCGTGAACCGGACAAACATCGCAACAACTACGATTATTTTAACAAAAAAAAAACAAGGCTTTTATGATATTACACAGCTCTCTTTCAGGAATATCACCAGCAGAATTTCACAAATTTACATTCAATCAAATTAGCCCTGTTCCCAATGCTTCCTTAAACAGTATTTTCATTATACCTCATTTAAGATTATTGAACATAACTGAACCATCTACAATGGTATTACAATGTTAACAGCTGCAAATAGAAAGCAGATTACCAGCATCAAACAAAGCTGCTGGATAGAGAGATTTAATATACTAGACTGACCAGCGTGGGTTAACAACATGTAGATATAGAGAGGTTTAATATACTAGACTGACCAGCGTGGGTTAACAACATGTAGTCTCTCTCTCTCTCTCTCTCATCTCTCTCTCTCCCTCTCTTCTCATAATATATATATACTGTACTATGAGGAAGATATTTTATATAATAGAGAGATAGGGAAGAGTGATATAATGCAAATAAAGCCCACATTGAATATAATATGAATTTATATATATACAGTGGAGAAAACAAGTATTTGATAACACTGCGATTTGGCAGGTTTTTCCATACTTACAAAGCATGTAGAGTCTTCATTTTATCTAGACACTTCAACTGTGAGAGACGGAATCTAAAACAAAATCCAGACAAACGTCACATTGTATGATTTTAAGTAATTAATAGCATTTATATTGCATGACATAAGTATCATGATACATCAGGAAAAGAGGAACTTAAATATGGTCAGTACAAGAACCTTTTGTATTGCAATTACAAGATCATACGTTTCCTGTAGTTCTTGACAGGTTGCACACACGCAAGCAGGGATTTTGGCCCCACTCCTCCATAAAGACCTCTCCAGATCCTGCAGTTTCGGGGCTGTCGGCTGAGGCATACGGACTTTCAGCTCCCTTCCAAAGATTTTCTCATTGGTTCAGGTCTTGGAAGATGGGCTAGCCACTCCGGGACCTAGAGCTTTCTTACGAGCCAGCTCCTTAGTTGCACCTGGCTGTGTGTTGGGTCGTTGTCATGCTGAAGACCCAGCCATGACCATCTTCAATGCTCCTACTGAGAAGGAGGTTGTTGGCAACGATCTCGCATACATGGCCCCATCCATCCTCCCCTCAATACGGTCGCAGTCGTCCTGTTCCCCTTTGCCAGAAAAGCATCCCCAAAGAATGATGTTTCCACCTCCATGCTTCAACGATTGGGATGGGTTCTGGGGCTACTCATTCCTCTTCTTCCTCCAAACACGGCGAGTGAGTTTAGAACCAAAAGCTCTATTTTGTCTCATCAACACATGACCTTCACCCATCCTCCTCTGGATCATCCAGAATTGGTTCAGTGGCAAACTTTCAGACGGGCCTGGACATGCGCTGCTTGAGCAAGGGGACCTTGCGTGCGCTGCAGCATCTTTAATCGCATGACGGCGTAATGTGTTACTAATGGTTCTTTGAGAACTGTGGTCCCAGCTCTCTTTCAGGTCACTTGACCGTCCATGCCGTGTAGTTCTGGGGCTGATCCTCACCTTCCTCATATCGATTGATGCCCCACGAGGTGAGACTTGCATGGAGCCCCAGAGCCGAGAGTGATTGATCGTCGTCTTGAACTTTTCCATCTTTCTTAATAATGCGACATTGTTGCCTTCTCACCAAGCTGCTGCCTTTGTCCTGTAGGCCCATCCCAGCCTTGGTGCAGTCTACATTTTATCCCTGATGTCCTTACACAGCTTTCTGGCTTCGTGGCCATTGTGGAGAGGTTGGAGTCTGTTGATTGATTGATGTGGACAGTTGTCTTTTATACAGTAATGAGTAATCAACAGGTTGCAGTTAATACAGGTAATGAGTGGAGAACAGGAGGGCTTCTAAAGTAAAACTAACAGGTTCTGG
>NW_019943675.1:148996-155686 GCF_002910315.2 Salvelinus sp. IW2-2015 | reverse complement strand
CTGATTGTTGAAAACGTGCACCTTCTAAACTGTACCAAAATCAGGAGTCCCTCTGCTCTCCAGCCACTGTCAAACACATCCTACATTAGATATCCTTTAGGCCTTCGTTTTCTTTCTAAGCAGCATACAAACAGACAAACCCCAGCAACATCAAATACAGAACACAAATCCACCAATTTAGAGAAGCCGTAGCATGGAATTGACAGCTCTGCGACCTATACCCCTGAGAGAACCTGATAAATGTCATCCTAGGCTTCCCCGTCTGTCGAGGACTACATTTAAGACAGAACGGGTGACTTTTTGTGAGAGCCGGAATTCTTACTGGTTGGTAGGTGATCAAATACTTATGTCATGCAATAAAATGCAAATTAATTACTTAAAAATCATACAATGTGATTTTCTGGATTTTTGTTTTAGATTCCGCCTCTCACAGTTGAAGTGTACCTATGATAAAAATGACAGACCTCTACATGCTTTGTAAGTAGGAAAACCTGCAAAATCGGCAGTGTATCAAATACTTGTTCTCCCCACTGTATATATATTTAAACACACACCTGCTGACACCTATCATAGTAAATCTGGAACCTATCCCTGCATCGTGCTACGTAGGTCGGCTTCTTTGAAGCAAACCAAATATGTGACCCGATTCAGGAAACTAGGTGTATGTCGCAAGTCACGACTTCACAGGAGAGCTGTTTGAACGTAAAACAATATATTTTTTATTTAAATGTGTTTTTTTGGGGCAGAAATTCCTTCTCGAACATGTGAACTTTCACGTGCCTTAATTTTAAACTTGTATGTCATCTGTAAATACAAATATAATTGTTAAATTACGAGCCTAGTTTGTTCAGCTACAGAAAAAGKWGGGCAACCTTCCCACTAGCCATGATTGGCTGAGATAATGAGTGGGCTGGACATGCCGAGGGATGAGTTTGGATTGGTCTTCCATGTAGCATGTGTCTGTCTATTGGACCTGGTCAGTATGTGTAGGTAATCGTGTCGAACGCGGCTTTCTAAAATAAATGTATCATGTAGTAAAACTGCATAAACCTAATGTCAAGTTAAAGTGTACTGTTAGCTAGCTAACGTTAACTGGCTGGCTCGCTAGCTAACGTTATGTGTATGCTCTTCACTTTCCGGAGGACCGAGTTTTGAAATCAGTGGAATTCGAGTATGATAGCTAAGGAGAAGGAGAAAACACCTGCTTCCGGATTACATCTTCAAACTAAGGGCAACCGTGCATGGCATCAGACAGGAGACGCATCCAACCATGATGTATACTGGGAAGATTTTAGATATTACACGTTTATAATTTTGAAAGAAAGTGTACTGTTAGCTAGTTAACGTTAGCTGTCTGGTTTGCTAGCTAACATCATGTGTATGATCTTATTATTCGTATCTCAGACACATTTGCTTGACTAGATATAGCCATAAAACCTGGTTGGTTAGCTACCTGCAGATTCATGCAGGGTAATAACGTCATGACTTGTGATTATGGTCCATTGTTTAGCTAGCTAGSTAGCTACATGTCTTAACAAAAGACACCAGTCTAATTTTGACAAAGTATTTTCATTTCAAGTTAAAGTGTACTGTTAGCTAGCTAGCTAAACGTTATCTGGCTGGCCCACTAACTAACATTACGTCATGCGTTGGGATTCATTGTTTACCTAGCTAGCTATCAAGCTACATTTCTTAACAAAAGACTCTCGTCGTAGTGTGCCAGAGTGCAGAATAAATMATACATTTTTGTACGCTCAACACCCGTTGAATATGTCCCGTGTCAGTTAACGTCAGCAACAAAGCGTAATTCAGTTGTTGCCAGCAGCAACAGTTACAGTCACCAACGCTCTGGATAACATGAAAACTGTCTAACCAGCTCTGCTAGGGCGAGTTAAATGGTCAGAGTGGGGTGTTCTCTCATTATGTGTCTGGCAGTAGCTAGCCAATGTTAGCCAGTTAACTTGGGTGCTTGACTGTAGTTGTGAGGTCAGAGGTTTCGGAACAACCCCACTTATTGGCCAGAGCGTCCAGTATGTGCTCTAAACACGGAACCACAGATAAGAGAGATAGGGCGAGAAATGTTCAGTGAGCTGTTCTCTCTCTCTCTCTCTCTCTCTCTCTCTCTTAGATGTCTGGACGTAGCTGGCAAGTTAGTAGAGAATGGTTGGATCAACCCTTAAAGAGATGGGTGGGGCTAAAGCTTGAGAGGGTGTGATCGATGCTGAATGAGATGGGTGGGGCTAAAGCTTGAGAGGGTGTGAACGATGCTGAATGAGATGGATGGGGTTAAAGCTTGAGAGGGTGTGAACGATGCTGAATGAGATGGGCGGGGCTAAAGCTTGAGAGGGTGTGAACGATGCTGAATGAGATGGGCGGGGCCTGAAAACCTTGAGAGGGTGTGGAACGATGCTGAATGGAGATGGGGTGGGGCTACTAAAGCTGTGAAGAGGGTTGAAGCGATGCTGAATGAGACATGGGCGGGGCTAAAGGCTTGAATTAGGGTGTGAACCGATGCTGAATGGAGATGGGCGGGCTAAAGCTGAGAGGGTGGTGAAGCGATGCTGAATGGGTGAAACAAAGGAAGAGCTCTTCACTAGATACCCAAAAAGCAATTCAAAGAGTTGTTCTCAAAAGTGAGTTTTACAAGTTGATCAACACTTTCAAGCAGAATTACTTCCCATTGTTCTCTCAACTGTAGTGGTCTGAATACCATTTAGTAGCTCTGAGTCTCTAACTTTTATCCAATGTAACAAACAAAAAAACAATTTTTCAAAATGTGCTACATAAGACCGATCCAGGTTGTGAGTCACATATTAACTTTAAAACCACCAGCTCTCTGTGTATTCACACCGTTACCTCATAATACCATCAGCTCTCTGTCTTTCACACCGTACCTCATATACCATCAGCTCTATGTCTTCACCACCGACCGTAAGTACCACGACTCTTTCACACGTCTATAATACCCACAGCTCTCTGTCTTCACAACCGACCTCATTATACCATCAGCTCTCTGTCTGTCACACCGCGACGCCTGCATTACATCAGCTCTCTGTCTTCACACCGGTACCTCATATTACCATCCAGTTCTGTTTCAACTACAATTCTCGTACCTCATATACCATCAGGCTCTCTCTGTCTTCAACACCGTAACCTCATATTAACATCAGCTCTTCTGTTCTTCACACCCGTACCTCATAACATCAGCTCTCTGTCTTCACACGCGTACCTCATACTCATCACTCTTCTGGTTCTCACGACCGTTACCTCTATAGCCATCAGGCTCTGGTCTCTTACGTATCAATACACCATGCTCTGTCCACAGCCTCATTATTACCATCACCTTAAATTTAACGGCTCTTTGTGCCGCTGATAGCTATGTACACAAATTCACAGTGGAAAAAAGAACAACATACATTGGAGTTAAGGCTTTGAAGGTAGAGAGGAGAAAATAATATATAATAATATTTTTTATATAGAGAGACTTGAGAGTTGAGGAGAGACACAGAGACAGAAGGGGAGAGCGAAGAGACAGAGAAAGAACAGAGAGTAGGTAGAAACGAACGCATTATAGGTTTGAATACAAAAACGCAGTTAATAGATCCCCCTCTTTTTTGGTTGCTTTTAATTTGATTAAAAACGGAGTGTCAGGAGGGCATGGTATGATGCAGCATTCTAATCACTGGAACCCGATCTGTCTGGTGAGCTTGGCTGGCTCCCAGCATTGTGCTGTATGCAGCAGCATGAGAACTCTGACTGAGAGAGAGAGAGAGAGAAGAGTGGGGGGGGGGAGCAGGCGAGAGATAGAGGAGAGAGAGAGAAAGAAGAAAGGGAGAGAAAGGAAGGAAGAGGAGAGAAGGTAGAGAGAGGATATAGGAGAGAAAGAGAAAGAAAGAAAGGGAGAGAGAGAGAGAAGAATAGAAAGAGATAGGAGAGAGAGAGCAAGAGTGAGACTAGAGAGAGAGAAGTAAAGAAAGAAAGGGAGGATGGAGAGAGGCGAGCAAGAGGAGATAGTCGAGAGGAGAGAGGAGAAGAAAAGAGAGAATAGAAAGGGAGGGAAAGGAAGAGAGAGAGAGAGAGAGAGACGAAAGAGCAGCAAGAGAAGAGAGAGAGAGAGAGAGAGAGAGAGAGAGAGAGAGAGAGAGAAGGAGAGAAGAGAGAGAGAAGGAGAGAGAAGAGAGAGAAAAAAAGGGAGGGAAAGGAAGAGAGAGAGAGAGAGAGAGATAGCGAGCAAGAGAAGAGAAGAGAGGAGAGGACAAACCATTTGTGAGAAAAAAAAAGTCTTAAAATAAAATATTTTATTATAAACTCTAATAGACAGCAGGGAAGAGAGGAGGCCAAGGAGGGTCCGAGAGGAAGCCAGGAGAAGTCAGGCAGACTGCCACCGTGTGCTCAAGACCAGAAGGTGGGTTGGTTGGAAAGGTATAGGATGATAAAGCTAATGCTAGAGCATCACATGGCTCTTTCTCGCTCAGTCAAAAGCTCGTCACGGCCCACACAGCGCTTCAAGAAGAAGTGTGTGGTGTGTGTGAGTGAGAGAGAGAGAGTTGTTGAGAGTGGTGTGTGTGTATTCAACACACAGTTCAAAGCCCTCCAGACATGTCATAGGAAGTTGTTGCCGGACCACCACAGGTAAGTGGACAGACAAGGGCGATACAACCAGCCTGGCGCCTGGACACTCTCTATGGCAATAGAACTTGAATAGACCATAACAGAACTTGGAACCATCACAGAGAGAACTTGCGAACCAGGCATAATAGAACTTTGGAACCAGCCATAATATAATATGGTAACCGATCACAATATTAACTTGGTAACCATCAGCAATAAGAACTTGGCCGAATCACAAAAGAGGAACTTGGGAATAAGAGCCCCCAATATTAAACTTGGAACATCAAAAAATATAACTTGGGAACCACCACACTGAAGACTTGGAACCACCATATAGAACCTGCAACCATTCACATATAGAAACTTGGAACCACCACAATATAATTTAGAAACCCTCACAATATAACTTGGAACCGTCACAATAGAACTTGGAACCACCATTACATTATAATCTGAACCACCATTAATAAATAACCTTTTTGTAACCATCACAATATAACTTGTAACCATCACGAATTGAGAATCTTGGAACATCAAATAGAACTTGGAAACACCACAATTATAAGACTTAGAACCTCACAATATAACTTGGAAACCGTCAACAATAGAAACTTTGGAACCACCATAATATTAACTTGGAACCATCACCAACATAGGAAACTTGGAACCATCACAACATAGAACTTGGCAACCACCATATAGAACCTGCGCCGCATCACAATAGAACTTGAACCATCACAATAGAACTTGGAACCATCACAATATAACTTGGGAACACATAATGATAACTTGGAACCACCACCAATAAAGCGTGGAACCATCACAATATAACTGGGACCACCATAAGTATAGAACCCTGCAACATCACAATAGAACCTTGGAACCACCACAAATTAACTTAGAACCCTCACAATATAACTTGGACACCGTCCACAAGTAGAACTTGGAACACCATAATATAACTTGGAAACCAATCACAAAGATGACTTGTAACCATCACAATAGAAACTTGTGAAGCCACCATAATGAACCTGGCCACCATCAACATACGAATTGGAACCATCACAAGTAGAACTTGGAACCATCACAATAGAACTTGGAACCAACGATAATGATAACTTGGAAACCACAACATAGAACTTGGAACCCATCACAATAAGAACTTGGAACCACATAATAGAACTGTAGGCCCACAATAGGAACGTGTGAACCATCACAATAGAAGCTTGGAACCACCATAAAAACTTGAAACGCATCAACAATAGAACTTGGAACACCACAATAAAAGCCTGGAACCGATCACACAGAACTTGGAAAACGCATCCCAATATTAACCTGGGAAACCACAATGAGAACCGGAACCATGCAACAGAAAGAATCTTGGACCCATTCATAACTAGAACTTGGAACCAACATTAGAACTGGGGAACACACACAATAGAACTTGGACCATCACAATAGAACTTGGAACCACCAAAATATAATGAGAACCGCTCACAAATAATTGGAAACCGTCAAATAGAATTTGGAACCACCATAATAGAACCTGCAACCATCAAATAGAACTTGGAACCACCACAATATAACTTAGAACCCTCAATCAATATATTGGAACCGTCAACAATAGAACTTGGAACCACACATAATATAACTTGGAACATCAACAATATACACTTGGGAACATCACAATATAACTTGGAAACACCATTAATAGAACCTGCCACGCATCACAGATAGAATCTTGGAAACCACACATAGAACTTAAACCCTCACAATATAACTTGGAAACGCATCACAATAAGGAACTTGGAACCATCAACAAGTAGAACTGGACCACCATAATAAGAACTTGGAAACACACAATAGAACGTGGAACCATCACAATAGTACTTGGAAACCAACATAATAAAACACTTGGAACCATAACAATGAACTTGAGCACGCATCACAAATGAACTTTGGACGACCATACATAGAACCCTGCCAGACCATCGACAATAGAGATGGAACCGATCACAATATAGATTTGGAACCATTCACATAGAATTGGGAACACACCTCATAATATAACTTGGGAAC
>NW_019943675.1:135917-148740 GCF_002910315.2 Salvelinus sp. IW2-2015 | reverse complement strand
TGATATTCAGGTTGATAAATGGCAGTTCCCGATACCGTTAGATGGTCCTTGTTTATTTCTCTTAGTAGTTTGTCTGTATCGCTTTGACCACTTGTTCCAATTATCCTACAACGATGGGTTTCTCTAGATTTTCTGTGATGCCACTTGTTATTATGATAATTTCCCATTTCCTAATATTATTCTAAGACTTGGGAATAATGGTCATTTTAAAAGCATCGTGTGTTTTGTATCTGTTTCGTTTCCCACCGCTCCACTCGTGCGGGGGGGGGGGGGGGGAGTGGGGGGCAGTCCCGACGCTGCAGTTCTTTTTTACAGAGCGCGTAACTAAATATATCCTCCACTTGTCAACCGTCACATACAAATTAACGTTACACGGTTTCTTCTCTCTTCCCGGAGTTAAACAGGTGTCGGGTTAAGGCTGGCCAGACTATAAAGGGAGGCAGACAGGCTGGACACAACCAAATAGATAGACCGTCTGAAAGTAAGGACAATATCGCATTTTTAGGCGTAAACACATCTCAATCTTGTTTCAACATGTTCCTTTAATATGATTTAAATGGTCAACCAAAGTTCATATATGGGAATTAGCGTTTTTCCCTTGTTCATTTCTGTTAATTGGAAATAGTTCATTTCTTTTCTTATGTTGCGTTGCAAAGCAGACTGTATTTATCACGAAGATGGATAAATGTCTGATTTGATCATATCTTTACTTTTAGGTGTTGAAACAACGAGTGGTCAGAATGACGGTTTGTTGTGAGTCGTGTGAACGTCCATGGAGCAGTGAGCGCTGCTCCTCCTCATCTCTTCCCCCGGGAGACAGAAACCACCGGGGACTCTGCAAGAGATTCAGGTTAGTGCAGCCTGACTGGCTCCGTTTGTGCGCTGCTTCTAGTGGCAAGGCGGGCAAACTGCTGGACCCTGGACTCAGGGGCGGACATAGCATAGGAACTCTACATACCATACGTTGGTAATATTAACTTGTGGATGTCATTCACCAGTTTGGTATGCTATGGTTTCTAATTACAATTCGTGTTGATATAATA
This sequence comes from Salvelinus sp. IW2-2015, assembly GCF_002910315.2. NCBI lineage: Eukaryota > Metazoa > Chordata > Actinopteri > Salmoniformes > Salmonidae > Salvelinus > Salvelinus sp. IW2-2015. The sequence continues at coordinate 147,697 of NW_019943675.1, read as the reverse complement.
TGAATTACGAATTCATACAATATGTTACGAATTTGCAATACTTATAGTTACGACTTCCAATTTGTTTGTGGCTAATGTTAGCTAGGGATAGAGGAGTGTATGTAGTCTAGAGAGCTCTCTTCTCTACGACAAAACCGCTAGAGAGCTCTCTTCTCTACGACAAAAACCGGCTAGAGAGCTCTCTTCTCTAACCGACAAAACCGGCTAGAGAGCTCTCTTCTCTACCGACAAATACCGGCTAGAGAGCTCTCTTCTCTACCGACAAAAAACCGGCTAGAGAGCTCTCTTCTTTACGACAAAACCGGCTAGAGAGTTTCTCTTCTCTACCGAACAAAACCGGCTAGAGAGCTCTCTTCTCTACCGACAAAACCGGCTAGGAGTTCTCTTCTCTACACGACAAAACGGCTAGAGAGCTCTCTTCTCTAACCGACAAAACCGGCTAGAGAGCTCTCTCTCTACCGCAGATAGACAGAGCCACATTACAGCAACAGTTGTTTCCATAGGAACCACAGAAGCTCACACTTTAGCAAACTGCTAATCCATTCCCATCCAGTCTGTGGCTAGGGTACACAGCTTTTCCTTTTCCTTTACTAAGGCACAGTGAGAAGCCGGAAAGTAACACATTTTCTCAGTTTTGACTTTGGATTATTTTTGCCATGTAACAAAGAGCAGCTTTTCACTAGACGAGAGAGACTAGGAAGAGTTGGACGTAGTAGCATACCCTTTGCTCAGTTCTACCTCTGCCCTCTCTGGTCGTCAATCCGACCTGTGAACATTTGGTGTTGCTACGCAGGTCTACTAAGGGAGCGTCTAAAGCCAGGAGGGACCAGATCAACTCTGAGATCAGGAACATGAGAAACTCTGCCCCCATCCCTCAGGAGGACCAGACAGACTTCATACCTCCACAGCATGGCAGTTATCACAGCATACATACAGGAAGGCTTTCTGTATAAGGGTGAGTACAAAACCAGGAAGAAATGCATGTACGAACCACTAGAACAGTTGAAAGTACGGAACAGTTGGACATTCTCATCTTTAAGAATGGGGTATTTTGTATGTGTTTTTATTATGGATCCCCATTAGTTTCAGGAGCAGTCTCCCTGGTATTATGACCATTGCTGTGCCAAGGCAGCAGCTACTCTTCCTGGGGGTTTATTATGGATCCCATTAGCTGTTGCCAAGGCAGCAGCTCTCTCCCTGGGGTTTATTATGATTCCCCATTAGCTGTTGCCAACAAGAGCAGCTACTCTTCCTGGGGTTTATTATGGATCCCCATTAGTTCCTGCCAAGGCAGCACTACCTCTTCCTGGGGTTTATTATGGATCTCCTATTAGGATCAGATTACAGATACTTTTGAAAAAACTGACTTTTAGGATTACTTTTAAAATTCAGAAAGGATGTTTGCGATAAAAAAATCTTTGACATTCTCTGTTTTTCCATGACATTCAAATCAGCTTGAAAAAGAGGCACACATGTAAGTTGTTCACCTGAGTGAGTCTTGACCACAAGTCAGAGACACTATGATGACACACCAAATGGATGTTGAGGATCGCAGGAAAAAGAGCAGAATAGGCTTTTTGTAGGCTACAAGTCGAAGTTATGTCTTCCTATGGGCACTGCTGTCGGCATCCAAAGATTTTCCAACTTTAATAAACGCTTGGAGGTAATGATGACAGCATGTGTGTAGTCGACAACGGATACGGATACACTTATATTGATATTCACAGATCCACAGATGGGAATCACACTGCTGCTCTTTCATTTAGCTATTTGTGCCTTACGGATTGTGTGTTGTGTGGATGGTTGTTCACAAATCTAAATGTGTTATTTGAACCCAATAATTGGTTGAATTCAAGAAGTTTAAGCTGCTATCAATCATTGTGTTGGAAACCAGTGAGATGCCTGTGAGAAAATGCACTCTGCAACAGCTGCATAGTGTGGATCTCCAGCCTATAGAATAACAGCTGCATAGTGTGGATCCAGCCTATAGAATAACAGCTGCATAGTGAGGATCCCAGCCTATAGAATAAGCCAGCTGCATAGTGAGGATCCCAGCCTATAGAATAACAGCTGCATTAGTGAGGATCCAGCCTATAGAATAACAGCTGCATAGTGTGGATCCCAGCCTATAGATAAACTAGCGCATAGTTAGGAACCAGCCTAAGTAATAACAGCTGCATAAGTGTGGATCCCAGCCTATAGAATAACAGCTGCATAGTGAGGATCCCAGCCTATAGAATAACAGCTGCATAGTGGTGGATCCCAGCCTATAGAATAACAAGCTGCATAGTGTGGAATCCAGCCTTATAGAATAACAGCTGCATAATGTGGATCCCAGCCTATAGAATAACAGCTGCATAGTGGGGTCCCAGCCTATAGAATAAACAGCTGCATAGTGTGGATCCCGGCCTATAGAATAACAGCTGCATGGTTGTGGGTCGCCGGCCTATGGAATAAAAGTTGAGGCATTTTATTGCTCAATTTAATTCATGCTGATAATTTAATATATCCATAGGCTAAATGGACACATGAATCAAACTCAACACACTTTTGATAGACTTAATGGCAATCTGTAGTTTAGTACATCCATGTTTGGACTTATAAATGATAGTATGAATGATAAAGATATCATTTATGGTATTATTATATGTAGTAGAAAGCATTAGAAGAAGCCTACATTACCAACCCATAAAAGTAACATGTAAATCCATACATGTCCAGCTATGAAACTTTAACATGATTTATCCTGCAATAGATGTCGTTTAATTGATACACACATTTTTGTCTTCTTCCTATAATGCTACTCTAAAGGGAAATGTAATCTAAAAGTAACATGAATGTAGTCAGATTACATTCTGAGTTTGGATAATCCAAAAGTTACTGATGACCAATTTTGACAGGTAACTGTAACGAACTGCATTTAAAAAGTAACCTACCCAAACCCAGTTAGAACTGTAGGACATTTTTCAACTTGAAAATGTATGCTAAGGCGTCTTAGAACTGATGATTGAAACGTACCTGTCATTATTTAAACATTGTCTTTTTAACAGATATATCTCCAATTTCTTGTGCTGGCATCCATACCTGTTGAGATATGGATCCTTAACCTGATTGAAACATGGATCCATACCTGTTGATACATCCAGGCCTGATCCATACCTACTGAGTTCTCTTGTGATGTTGAGTGGATCCATACCTACTGAGTTCCTGTGATGTTGAGATTGGATCCATACCTACTGAGTTCTCTTGTGATGTTGTGATGGGATCTATACCTACTGAGTCTTCTGTGATGTTGAGATGGATCTATACCTATGATCTCTGGACTGTTGAATGAACCTCCTCTGATATCGCTTGAGTTATGATGATGCCATACCTACTGAGTTCTCTGTGATGAGTTGAGATGATCACATACTACTGAGTTCTCTGTTGATTTGTTGATGGATCCAGTAACCTAATCTGAGCATCTCTGTGAAGCTGATGAAACCATGATCCTGTATCACTACTGAATTTCATAGACATGAGTTTGATAGGATCCAATACTATATGTCATGTTCCTGTGATTTGTGACTATCCCATATCCTAGCTGAGTTTCCTGTGAGTTGAGTGACTAATCCTGAGCTGTATTCTTGCCTTCGTTCTCAGGACATTCCTCAGCTGACTCAGTTGATCTATCTTTCCACTCCGTCCTTAGACTCCTCAGCCTCCGGTTTGCATTCTGTCTTTCTCAGAAGCTGTCTTGTCTCAGAACGTTGATTACCTGGGGCTCTCATGGTGAGTACAACACTGATGAAGACCTGGACTGAGTCCAAAATATATGCAATTGTATAGGAAATAGAACTTTGTTATTCTGTGGTTCTGTAACATCACATCTGCTGTTTTACTGAATGCTGTGTAGGGCAGGATGTTATTCTGTGGTTCTGTAACATCATCTGCTGTGTTACTGAATGCTGTGTAGGGCAGGATGTTATTCTGTGGTTCTGTAACATCACATCTGCTGTGTTGTACTGAATGCTGTGTAGGGCAGGATGTTATCTGTGGTTTCTGTAACATCGCATCTGCTGTGTTACTGAATGCTGTGTAGGGCAGGATGTTATTCTGTGGTTCTGTAACAACACATCTGCTGTGTGACTGAATGCTGTGTAGGCAGGATGTTTTCTGTGGTTCTGACATCACATCTGCTGTGTTACTGAATGCTGTGTAGGGCAGGATGTTATTCTGTGGTTCTGTAACATCACAATGCTGTTTACTGAATGCTGTGTAGGGCAGGATGTTATTCTGTGGTTCTTGTAACATCACATCTGCTGGCTTGTGTTACTCGAATCTGCTGTGTAGGGCAGATGTTATTCTGGGTTCTGTAAACATACATCTGCTGTGTTACTGAATGCTGTTTTGATGGCAGTGAGTCATAAGTATTATCCTGTGAAATCATTTAAACAATCGAGCATCTACTGGTGTTACTGAATGCTGTGTAGGGCAGGATGTTATTCTGTGGTTCTGTAACATCACATCTGCTGTGTTACTGAATGCTGTGTAGGGCAGGATGTTAGTCACTAAAGTTTATCCTTTCTTCTTCTCTCTTATAGGTTGATGTTCTTCAGGGAGACACCTTCTATGACCTGGTGGAGAGTCAGGATGTGGAGACAGTTAGATCTAACCTGGAGACAGACAACACAACGTCAACTGGTAAGAGACTATACTATCTAAAGAAAAATCAAATCAAATGAACAGATTTAAGAGCTCATGAAACCCAATGGAGGAACGAGACTTATCTCATATTATTGTTCTGTTCCCCTGTAGAGAGGAGTTTTGTGTGTCGGATGCACACCTCCAAGGCCTTCAGACTAGAGTATGGTAGCTGCTGTTCTATAATGGTCCGGGGACACTACCAGACCGTCCCACAATCCCCCCAGTCCACCCCCACATCCTCCCCAGACCGTAGCCAATCTGGCCCTCCTGTGGAGAGGGTGTTCTCGGCTCTCTGCACACCCACAGTGAACCACCTAGGCAACAGCACCTTCTCCTCCTGCTCCTCCTCCTTCACCAGCCTCCACAGACCAGACATGAGCTTCAGTCACCTGGACGAAAGTGTTGTGTTTTACTTGGGCTACTCATCGGAGGAGCTGATTGGTCGATCGTGGTACAGCCTCCTCCACCCTGAAGACCTCTCCTTGAGTGCCTACTCACATAAGAGTCTGAGTAAGTAGAAAAACATTAAAACTACCCTTGATACTAAACTCAGCAAAAAAAGAAACATCCTCTCACTGTCAACTGCGTTTATTTTCAGCAAACTTAACATGTATAAATATGTGTATGAACATAACAAGATTCAACAACTGAGACATAAACTGAACAAGTTCCACAGACATGTGACAAACAGAAATGGAATAATGTGTCCCTGAACAAAGGGGGTCAAAATCAAAAGTAACAGTCAGTATCTGGTGTGGCCACCAGCTGCATTAAGTACTGCAGTGCATCTCCTCCTCATGGACTGCACCAGGTTTGCCAGTTTTTGCTGTGAGATGTTACTCCAATCTTCCACCAAGGCACCTGCAAGATCTCGGACATTTCTGGGGGGAATGGCCATAGCCCTCACCCTCCGATCCAACAGGTCCCAGACATGCTCAATGGGATTGAGATCTGGGCTCTTCGCTGGCCATGGCAGAACACTGACATTCCGTCTTGCAGGAAATCACGCACAGAACAAGTAGTATGGCTGGTGGCATTGTCATGCTGGAGGGTCATGTCAGGATGAGCCTGCAGGAAGGGTACCACATGAGGGAGGAGGATGTCTTCCCTGTAACGCACAGCGATGAGGTTGCCTGCAATGACAATAAGCTCAGTCCGATGATGCTGTGACACACCGCCCCAGACCATGACGGACCCTCCACCTCCAAATCAATCCCGCTCCACAGTACAGGCCCGGTGTAACGCTCATTCCTTCGACGATAAACGCGAATCTGACCATCACCCCTGGTGAGACAAAACCGTGACTCGTCAGCACTTTTTGCCAGTCCTGTCTGGTCCAGCGACGGTGGGTTTGTGCCCATAGGTGACGTTGTTGCCGGTGATGTCTGGTGAGGACCTGCTTTACAACAGGCCTACAAGCCCTCAGTCCAGCCTCTCTCAGCCTATTGCGGACAGTCTGAGCACGGTTGGAGGGATTGTGCGTTCCTGGTGTAACTCGGGCAGTTGTTGTTGCCATCCTGTACCTGTCCCGCAGGTGTGATGTTCGGATGAACCGATCATGTGCAGGTGTTGTTACACGTGGTCTGCCACTGCGAGGACGATCAGCTGTCCGTCCTGTCTCCCTTTAGCGCTGTCTTAGGCATCTCACAGTATGGACATGGCAATGTATTGCCCTGGCCACATCTGCAGTCCTCATGCCTCCTTGCAGCATGCCTGTAGCACGTTCACGCAGATGAGCAGGGACCCTGGGCATCTTTCTCTTAGTGTTTTTCAGAGTCAGTAGAAAAGCCTCTTTAGTGTCCTACGTTTTCATAATTGTGACCTTAATTGCCTACCGTCTGTAAGCTGTTAGTTTCTTAACGACCTTTCCACAGGTGCATGTTCATTCATTGTTTATGGTTCATTGAACAAGCATGGGAAACAGTGTTTAAACCCTTTACAATGAAGATCTGTGAAGTTATTTTGATTTTTACATATTATCTTTGAAAGACAAGGTCCTGAAAAAGGGATGTTTCTATTTTTGCTGAGTTGACATAATACTACATTATACCTGTTATAATATATTCTAACATATTATAAGAAATTACAATGACGAACCCAAATGGAAGCATCTCACGTTGTTATGTATGAACAGTTGTCTTCCTTAGTGTAAGATGCTAGAGAAATATAGTGGACGTGATAGTAATGCTTTTCTGTCCTCTCCTCACCCAGTGCAGGCAGACGAGGGTGGGCAGATGGAGATGGTTCTGAGGCTCCAACACAGCGACCTCTCGTGGTCCTGGATCTACACTAGAGCCGCTAAGCATTCTGGGAACCAGGAAGTGAGCTGCTGTAACTACATTATCAGGTACTAGATGCTCTGAATGCTTTCATGAATGCTTACAGTGTGATTATTGTTTTGTCTTGAAAAATGAAATAATAAAAAGAGATATGTAGTAATAATTGTAGCTGCCTGTATTGAGTAACTTTGCTCTTAGAGACTGGAGTAACTTGTATTCTTTCCTTCACAGTGAAACAGAAGCCATGTATCTGAGAAAAAAGATCAACAGCGATGCTTTCAGAGCCTCTCCTCTTCAGCCCTACTGCCCCTCTCCCACCCCCCAGCCGACCCAGAGCTGTTGCCCCACCAAGGACCTAAAGAGACCCAGAGCATTCAGTCAGTACAGTAGTATATCTGAGACTGAGAACAGGTCTAAGACCAGCAGGAGACAGAGAGCAGAAACTAATACTATGTTCTACGTGACATCATGTAGCTCCTCCTCCCAGGCCTCACCTGTCGCCGCCTTCTCCACCCCTCCCTACAGCCCCACCTCCTCCCACTACAGCTCCTCCTCCAACTCCTCCCACTCTCCAACACAGCAGGACGACACCAGCTCTGACTCTCTGTTGGATGTGTATGGCAACACAGAGAACTTAACCTCCTACTACCATTGCCTTGAAGGAGGGACTGAGGTAGGGACTGGGCCTTCCTGCCTCCTCTCCCCCTCTAGGTCCTTCCAGCCCGGCTCGGATCAGTCCTTCCACCAGGGTATCTTCAGTCAGACTGACGCATTCTCTCCTCAGTCCTGCCCTTCTTCTCCCCAGTATGATTGCTCAGCATGCCCTGCTGATGCCCGGCTGGTCCCTGACTGTCTATCTGTATCAGACCTGTTAGAGAGTTCAGCAGACTGCCCCATCACCATCCATACTGAAGACTACAGCCTCTCGGTTCAGCCACAAGGTGGTGCCACCAGTCCATACAGCCTCTCGGTTCAGCCACAAGGTGGTGCCACCAGTCCATACAGCCTCTAACGGTTCAGCCACAAGGTGGTGCCACCAGTCCATACAGCCTCTCGGTTCAGCTTCTAGGTGGTGCTATCAGTCCATACCAGAGCCACCATATACCTCAGACTGTCTCTCTCCTCCTATTGGAGGCCTGCTGACCCCTAACCCCTCCCCGACCTCCGACCTCTCCTTCCTCTATCAGTGACAGAGACAAGGTAGAGATCAGTATCCTAGCCAGCAGATCTCCTCTCTTGCCTCCAGCTTCGACCTGTTCAACACCCTGAGCCCCATCCAACCCCACCTCAGCCCAGCTCAGAACCCCTTCCCTGGGCACAGCCCCAGGTCCCTCCCCTGTCCCCCTCCACATCAAGCCGGAGCTGGTCCTGGATGAGGGAGTGTTGATCGTCTCCTGAAGGATCTGAGCATGGTTCAGGGACCTGGGTGTCTGTCTCACTGCTACCAACCTCAGGACCCTTCCACCCTGGCTCTGTTCTCTCTAGTGGACCCTCTACCCATGGGAGCAGTCATCCCCTCTCTCTCCCTTCCCCTGCCACACTCCTCCTCCCTCGCTCTCTCCGGAGAACACTCCTCATCCCTCCTCTCTCTCCTCCCCCTGGACCCATTCCACCCAGCTAACCTGGATCCTCTCTCTGAGAACAAGCTGTCATAATCAGACCTCTGAGTTGCATCAACTCAACCCTCCCACAGTCTCCATCAGGTGATTATAACACATTGTACAAGCTCAACTCCAGCAAAGGGATTATAACACATTATACACAGCTCAACCTCCATCAGGGGGATATAACACATTATACACAGCTCAACCTCCTACAAGGGATTATAACACATTATACACAGCTCAACTCCATCAAGAGTTATAACACATATACACACTCAACCTCCTGCAAGGTGATTATAACACATTATACACAGCTCAACCTCCAGCAAGGGATTATTACACATATACACAGCTCAACCTCCTGCAAGGATTATAACACATTATACACAGCTCAACCTCCATCAAGGGGAATATAACACATTATACACAGCTCAACCTCCAGCAAGGTGATTATAACACATTATACACAGCTCAACCTCCTACAATGTGATATAACACATTATACACAGCTCAACCTCCTGTAAGGGGATTATTAACACATTATACACAGCTCAACCTCCTGCAAGGGGATTATAAACACATATACACAGCTCAACCTCCATCAAGGGGATTATAACACATTATACACAGCTCAACCTCCTGCAAGGGATTATAACACATTATACACAGCTCAACACCCATCAAGGGGATTATAACACATTATACACAGCTCAACCTCCTGTAAGGGGATTATAACACATTATACACAGCTCAACCTCCTGCAAGGGGATTATAACACATTATACACAGCTCAACCTCCTGCAAGGGGATTATAACACATTATACACAGCTCAACCTCCTGCAAGGGGATTATAACACATTATACACAGCTCAACCTCCTGCAAGGGGATTATAACACATTTATACACAGCTCAACCTCTCCAGCAAGGGGATTATAACACATTATACACAGCTCAACCTCCAGCAAGGGGATTATAACAACATATAACACAGCTCAACCTCCTGTAAGGGATTATAAACACATAACACAGCTCAACCTCCAGCAAGGGATTATAACACATTATACACAGCTCAACCTCCAGCAAGGGGATTATAACACTTATACACAGCTCAACCCTCCTGAAGGGATTATAACACATTATACACAGCTCAACCTCCAGCAAGGGGATTATAACACATTATACACAGCTCAACCTCCAGCAAGGGATTATAACACATTATACACAGCTCAACCTCCTGTAAGGGGATTTATAACACTCAATATACACAGCTCAAACCTCCTGCAAGGGGATTATAACACATTATACACAGCTCAACCTCCATCAAGGGGATTATAACACATTATACACAGCTCAACCCCGATAAGGGGTATTATAACACATTATAACACAGCTCAACCTCCCTATCAAGGGATTATAACACATTATACACAGCTCAACCTCCTACAAGGGGATTATAACACATTATACACAGCTCAACCTCCTGCATTGTGATTATAACACATTATACACAGCTCAACCTCCATCAAGGGATTATAACACATTATACACAGCTCAACCTCCTACAAGGGAGATATATACACATAATATTACACAGCTCAACCTCCTGCATTTGAATATAACACATTATACACAGCTCAACCTCCAGCAAGGGGATTATAACACATTATACACATATATAATAACATACATTTATTAATACTAATAATGACAGGAATGATTTTAACATGGTAGTTGTGGTAGGGGGGGATGGGTCATTCCAGTGTGTTGTCTGACTGACTCTTATTTGAGTAAATCCTTGAAATGATTGTTGAAATGACACTAACACGACTTTACCATTCTATTTCAGATGGGCTTGTTGAAGAATCCATGTACTGATACGAGTCTAAATAGACTTACAGTACTAACCCTCGTATGGCATATTGTCATGACAACCAACCTTCCAGCCAGAGTCCAAAATGAAGACTTTTTTAAAGAATACATACTTTTTAAAGACTTCTACAATATTTAGTAGTTGGTACTTTTCAAGGGAACATGTTTCCCGAATATCTCTTATTTTTGTAAATGAAATTGTGATGAGGAAGTGAACCTTGTGGACCAAACTGCTGAGGAGATTGTTACTATGTTGTGGTTGTGTTAACTACATTGATACCTGTTGACTGCTGTAATTCACCATCTGTGTTGATGATGATTCTGGTAGCATGGTACTGTACTCTTTACATCTCGAAAACTGATGATCACATATGTAGAACTGATGTTTATGTGAATGTTGAGGGACCATGATGATGATTTACTACTGAGCACTTTCTGGATGTTTTGAGTTAATGTCACACAGGGACGTGATCCTCCAGAGGAGGTTGAAGCAGACCCAAGTCACACACTGTTCCCTGTGTAGTGCACTACTTGCCCAGAGCTCTATGGGGATATAGGGTACCATTTGAGAGACATCCATAGGTGCTAAAAGGATAATGAAGTAACTACCTCAATAATGCCACTCCATTCATCCCCAGCCTGAAACTACTGTTTAGTAAGTGCGTGTATTTATTGGTAGAGATGACTGTTTTACGTATTGTTTCATTCCCGTGTTCGTCTACTAGCTGTGCTACTGAAAATGCTTTGTAACCATTGGTAACCATTATTCAGCACATTTGTCTTGAATACATATGTTGTGTTGATTAAATGCTGCTTGGTTGGATGTAATTGTACAAAAGCAAAGTATTTTGCAATTGGTCTTCTAATTTTGCAATGCAAGTTATTAAAAGTCATAAAATATGATTGTGATGTGATATCTTAGTTATGAGAAAATAAAAAAGCTACAAGACAAGATATGATGACAATAACTAGCTGTATCTCATGAATGAGAAGAACAGGCAGAGATGTGTTTTAAAGCTGATCTTGTCCTGACAAAGCCCTATGAATGTGCTTGCCTGGGCCTATCAGGAGGCAGGTTTCCATTGGCCCATCAGGAGGAAGGTTTCCATTGGCCTATCAGGAGGCAGGTTTCCATTGGCCCAGGTTTATTCCACAAAATCAGTGTCGCAAAAAAAACACATTGAGACATATGTAATGGAAACGGTAAATAGAGGAGACGTAATGGAAACGGCAGATAGAGAAGACATGTAATGGAAACGGCAGATAGAGGAGACATGTGTAATGGAAACGGCAGATAGAGAAGACATGTAATGGAAACGGCAGATAGAGAAGACATATGT
>NW_019943675.1:125743-135892 GCF_002910315.2 Salvelinus sp. IW2-2015 | reverse complement strand
AATGGAATACGGCAGATAGAGGAGACATATGTAATGGAAACGGTTAACGAAGACATCGTAATGGAAACGGCAAGATAGAGGAGAACATAGTAATGGAAAACGGCAATGATAGCAGGAGACATGTGGTAATGGAAAACGGCAGAAGAAAGACATTTGTAATGGAAACCAGGATAGAGGAAGACATATGTAATGGAGAAGGAGATAGACGAAGACAGTATGTAATGGAAACGCCAGATAGAGGAGACATTGTGATGGAAGAAGATGCATAATAAGAACGGAGTGACTTGTAATGGAAACGGCAGATAGAGAGACATATGTAATTGGAAACGGTAGAGGGATACTAGGACGTAGATAGAAAGAGACCATTAATGAGGAATTAGCGGGTAGATAGAGGAAGACATATGTAATGTGAACCGTAGATAGAGGAGGACAATTGTAATGGAAACGGAGGAATACGAGGAGACATGTGTAAGATGTGGAAACGGCTAGATAGAGGAGAGACATATGTAATGGAAACGGCAGATAGAGAAGACATGTAATGGAAAACGGCTGATTAGGAGAAGGACATTATTTGTAATGGAAACGGAAGAATTAGAGAAAGACATATGTAATGGACAAACGCCGAGATTAGACGAGACATATGAATGGAAAACGCTAAGATAGTAGGAGATTCATGTGTAAATGGAAACGGCTAACGAATTAGTAGGAGACATGTAATTGGGAACCTGGTAGAATAGAGACATTTCTAAAAGATAGATCAAAAACTTTATTCCGTGTCGATGCCGGGGATAGGGTTTTTTTCCTTTTGTCTATAACTTATTATTTGCGACAATATTGATGGATAATAGAATACCCAATAGAGGAGACATATGTAATGGAAACGGTAGATAGAGGAGACATGTAATGGAAACGGTAGATAGAGGAGACATGTAATGGAAACGGTAGATAGAGACATTTCTAAAGATCAAAAACATTTATATCCGTTCGACGGGGATGGGTTTTCCTTTTGTCTAACTTTATTGCGACAAATATTGATGGATACCGTGTTTTTGGAATAAATGATGATTGCCGAATAGTTTTGAAGGTACTCGGGGCACATGATGTCATCCACTCCACTGCTTGCTAAATGTTGTTTTTTTCAACTATAAAAATAATATTTCTTTACAGGACAAAGATTGACTTTCAAGAATGCCTCAATGGCTTCGCCTTGCTTTCACCGTCCAATCAGATCTACGCCTACAGGAGTGCACATTTCAGCATGGCACGGAACTTGGCGATACGTTGGCACGAGAATTATTAGAAATATGGCAAGTATATTAGTTAATTATTGAATTCTATCCATGCCGACTTTCACGGGCTACCTGAGACATGAAACAGACAGGCGGGAGTGCATGCAGGCGATCACCAATTTATTAATACGCAACTTGTCTAAATGGGTAATGGAAAAACTTCAACCCCTACTTGTTTATTCAACGCTGTAGGTTTTACATTCAGCTGTTTTTAATCAACACAAGATAGTTAAATGGCAACGCACCCTAGCAGACAATTGTATGTGGAGGCGGTGAAGAGAGTCGAAGGGGTATGAGGCCACAGTGCTGAAGAAGATATGGAGGTGGGTGCACCGCAACCAGTTGCAAATGTTGTACGTCAATCAAGTGACCTGGATACACTTATTGTGAAGGTGGAATTTGTAGCATTTATAGCCACATTTATTAATTGTACTGCACAAGTGTGCAGGAAGTCCAAGAAGCTGGACATCATTATATCTGCAGCCGAGAAGTTTTCGGGCCGCCAAGACTTAGCGGCAGAAACACTGCCAGGACGACTGTCGCCAGGAAATGTACTGCTCTCGCAGGATCCGTCTGAGCCTGTGTAGGGACCTGATTAGAATGTTGTTAGGCTGATTTAGTTTCATTCAAATGTTGTTATTGATAGTTTGTATGGATATACACAAAACAAAGATTCCCCCCGCATTACTTCATTTTGGGGATCTTTATTATCCACCCCACAGGAGGTGGCAGAATGCACATAACGGGTTCAAATGCCATTATACCATAGAAGAAGAAGAAGAAGCAGGCAATCGTTGCATCTATTTTCTATGCAAATGTTCTAAATGTCGACAAAAAACAAGTTAATGTTAACATAGCTAATGAATGATCTTTGATTGCCAAACGCTAATGAGGGTCACCTGTGTTTGTCTCGTTCTACAGGGAAGAAGAAGAAAAACATTCTCTGGTTGTGGCCTGAGGAAGGTCCCTGTACATCAACATTGATGCAGCTCTCTGCAGCTCTCCCTCACCTTGTCACTGTAGCTGCAGCTCTCTGCAGCTATCCCTCACCTTGTCACTGTAGCTGCAGCTCTCTGCAGCTATCCCTCACCTTGTCACTGTAGCTGCTCACTGTACAGCAGCTCTCCCTTACCTTGTCACTGTAGCTGCTCACTGTACTGCACTCCCCTTACTTTCACTGTAAGCTGCTCACTGAATGCACTCGTCCCTCACCTGTCACAGCTTACTGCAGCTCTCCTCACCTGCATCTGACTGCTCACTTACTGCACCTCCTCACCTTGTCACTGTAGCCTCACTGTACTGGCAGCTCTCCCTCACCTTGTCACTAGCTGCTCACTGTACTGCAGCTCTCCCTTACCTTGTCACTGTAGCTGCTCACTGTACATGCAGCTCTCCCGTTCACTGTCACTGTAGCTGCTCACTGTACTGCAGCTCTCCCTCACCTTGTCACTGTAGCTGCTCACTGTACTGCAGCTCTCCTTAACCTTGTCACTGTAGCTGCTCACTGTACAGCAGCTCTCCCTTACCTTGTCACTGTAGTGCTCACTTATGCAAGCTCTCCCTTACCTTGTCACTGTAGCTGCCTCACATGGTACTGCAGCTCTCCCTCACCTTGTCACTGTAAGCAGCCACTGTACAGCAGCTCTCCCTCATCCTTGTTCACTAGCTGCTCACTGTACTGCAGCTCTCCCTCACCTTTCACTGTAGCTGCTCCACTGTACTAGCAGCAGCTCTCCTCTCTTTCACTGTAGCTGCTCACTGGTACTGCAGCTCTCCTCTTGTACTGTACTTCTCTACTCAGTCTTACGTCACTTGCTCCCTGACACAGTCGTCCTTACTGTACGTGCTCTACTGTACTGCAGCTCTCCCTTACCTGTCACTGTAGCTGCTCACTGTACTGCACTCTCCCTCACCCTTGTCACTCTACCCACTGCTACTGCACTCTCCCTCACCTTTCACGGTAGCTGCCACGGACAGCAGCTCATCCCTACCTATTCACTGTAGCTCCCACTTACTGCAGCTCTCCCTCACCTTGTCACGTAGCGCTCAACACTGCAGCTCTCCCTTACCTTGTCCACTGTAGTCCACTGTACAGCAGCTCTCCCTTACCTTGTCACTGTAGCTGCTCACTGTACTGCAGCTCTCCCTTACCTTGTCACTGTAGCTGCTCACTGTGTCAATTTGGTTTCTATTGACAGCTTTTTGAGAGGACAAAGAGTTTGTTTGGACCACAGTCAGAGCTAACCACTAACTCTATTCTCTGTCCTAACTTGGCAGCGGTCTGAACGTAACAGCGTTTAGTCCTATGTTTAATCGCTAGATGGCGTCAGAGTTCAAACTCGGAGCGCCATACTGGGTTCAAGGGTTCTCTGTTTGAATCAAGTCTATAGCTCTCTGGTCCAAACTGTAGGTGTCTTACTGCGATTAGCTCTGAGTGACCTATAGGCATGTTACTGCAAAGCAACACTCTTCAAAACAGCATTAATAGAAAGAGTAAATCACAGGCTGTGTCCCTGGCTAACGTGTTGAAACAAATCTGTTGTGAGTTTAATAAACTACTCTATGCCATCCCTACACGACTTGTGTATCAATCCCTCCTTTTTTGGCCAAGGAAGTAAGGCGAAGTTTCAAATCAACATAATTCGTTTGTTATTTCAGTAGGCGATACAAACACTTTGAAGTAGATGAGTGAAACCAAACGGAAATACAATATACTGGTCCTACAGTACTCAGGGTGTCCACCCACTCTGCCGGGTGAAAACGCATGTTGGTGATGACATTTCACTTCCTTATGTTATAAAATACATTTTATCAATACAAATATAATTATTCATGTTCTGAATCGTTCAGTGGGGTCTTTCTCAAACATATTAACATTATATCCAAAAAGTCTGATTTCATACCCTAATACATCCGATAATAAGCACCGAGTTCTGTTGACAGAGCAGTGCTGCTTTATCGCTGAAACTTTACATGTGTGGTCATCGTCTTCCAAGCTGTTTCCACGCCAACAATGATTATTATTATACACTAAATGATGGGCAGAGGGCGCTGTTTTTATAGCCATCGCGCCTCCATCTTTGTGTTCCCCCACCATTGGGAGATAAAGAAATGCATTTACTAATGTCTACAATTGTTTTCGCCACGCTCATTATATTACAGACACCTTATTACTTTAAAATTATATTACGTGAGCTAAACATTAAAAAAAAATATATATACAAACAATTTCCATAAAGTATATATTTTTTTTTTAAATACTAATGTTACTGTCCCTACTACAAAAAAACTACTTAAAAACATGTAATTTTGGCATTGAAACATTTAAATGAAATGCTGTAGAATTCCATTCATTGCAATAGAATGGAGGCGTTATAATACCCATAAAACCTAGCGGTCAAACAGGGAAATGGTTCCAATCGCTTTTTCCACCATTCATTTTTCCCATAGGGAATTCTAGAAACACTTAAAATAAGAGCTGTGTTTCGTGTAGGCAGACGGAGCGGTCCCTGGCTTGATGCAGACGGAGCGGTCCCTGGCTTGATGCAGACGGAGCGGTCCCTGGCTTGATGCAGACGGAGCGGTCCCTGGCTTGATGCAGACGGAGCGGTCCCTGGCTTGATGCAGACGGAGCGGTCCCTGGCTTGATGCAGACGGAGCGGTCCCTGGCTTGATGCAGACGGAGCGGTCCCTGGCTTGATGCAGACGGAGCGGTCCCTGGCTTGATGTTTAGATAACCATGTAAATCTCTCTCAGACAAGGTGACTCATCAATATATTCGGAAATGCTAATTAGCATCATGGTAGACATCATTCTGTATATTTCTGGCCCTTCTTTGGACACTGTGTTAACTAACCTCCAGACAAGCTTCAATGCCATTACAACTCTCCTTCCGTGGCCTCCAACTGCTCTTAAATGCAAGTAAAACTAAATGCACTCTCTTCAACCGATCGCTGCCCGCACCTGCCTGCCCGTCCAGCATCACTACTCTGGACGGCTCTGACTTAGAATACGTGGACAACTACAAATACCTAGGTGTCTGGTTAGACTGTAAACTCTCCTTCCAGACTCACATTAAGCATCTCCAATCCTAGAATTGGCTTCCTATTTCGCAACAAAGCATCCTTCACTCATGCTACCAAATATACCCTCGTAAAACTGACCATCCTACCGATCCTCGATTTCGGTGATGTCATTTACAAAATAGCCTCCAACACTCTACTCAACAAACTGGATGCAGTCTATCACAGTGCCATCCGTTTTGTCACCAAAGCCCGATATACTACCCACCACTGCGACCTGTACGCTCTCGTTGGCTGGCCCTCGCTTCATACTCGTCGCCAAACCCACTGGCTCCAGGTCATCTATGTGTTTGCTAGGGAAAGCCCCACCTTATCTCTGCTCACTGGTCACCATAGCAGCGCCCACCCGTAGCACGTGCTCCAGCAGGTATATCTCACTGGTCACCCCCAAAGCCAATTCCTACTTTGGCCGCCTTTCCTTCCAGTTCTCTGCTGCCAATGACTGGAACGAATTGCAACAATCACTGAAGCTGGAGACTTATATCTCCATCACTAACTTTAAGCATCAGCTGTCAGAGCAGCTCACAGATCATTGCACCTGTACATAGCCCATCTGTAAATATCCCATCCAACTACTTCATCCCCATATTGTTATTTATTTTTTGCTCCTTTGCACCCTGGTATCTTTACTTGCACATCTGTCACTCCAGTGTTAATGCTAAATTGTAATTACTTTGCCACTACTATTATTGCCTCACCTCCCTAATCTTACCTCATTTGCACACACTGTATATAGATTTTTCCTATTGTGTTATTGACTGTACGTTTGTTAATTCCATGTGTAATTCTGTGTTGTTGTTTAGGTTTTATTACATACAGTCGGGAAGAACTATTGGATATAAGAGCAACGTTAACTCACCAACATTTCGACCAGGAATACGACTTTCCCAAAGCGGATCCTCTGTTTGGTCCACCACCCAGGACAATGGATCGGATCCCAGCCGGCGACCCAAAACGACAGCGCCGCAGAAGGGGCAGACGGAGCGGTCTTCTGATCAGGCTCCGTAGACGGGCACATCGCGCACCGCTCCTGAGCATACTACTCTCCAATGTCCAGTCTCTTGACAACAAGGTAGACGAAACCCGAGCAAGGGTTGCCTTCCAGAAAGACATCAGAGATTGTAAGGTTCTTTGTTTCACGGAAACATGGCTCACTCGGGATACATTATCAGAGTCGGTACAGCCACCTGGTTTCTTCACGCATCGCGCCGACAGAAACAAACATCTCTCTGGTAAGAAGAAGGGCGGGGGTGTATGCCTTATGATTAACGAGACGTGGTGTGATCATAACAACATACAGGAACTCAAGTCCTTTTGTTCACCTGACCTAGAATTCCTTACAATCAAATGATTTACCAAGAGAATTCTCTTCGATCATAATCACAGCCATGTATATCCCCCCAATCAGACACATCGACGGCCACATCGACGGAACTTCATTTGACTTCATGTAAACTATCCTGTGGCTGCATTTATTGTAGCTGGGGATTTTAACAAGGCTAATCTGAAAACAAGGCTCCCTAAATTTTATCAGCATTTCGAATGCGCGTCCCGGGCTGGCAAAACCCTGGATCATTGTTATTCTAACTTCCGCGACGCATACAAAGCCCTCCCCCGCCCTCCTTTCGGAAAATCTGACCACGACTCCATTTTGATGCTTCCAGTCTTTAGACATAAACTAAAACAGGAAGCGCCCATGCTCAGGTCTGTTCAACGCTGGTCCGACTAATCGGATCCCACGCTTCAAGATTGCTTCGATCACGTGGACTGTGAAATTTTCAACATAGCGTCGGACAATAACATTGATGAAACTCTGATTCGGTGAGCGAGTTTATTAGCAAGTGCATCGGTGATGTTGTACCCATAGCGTCTATTAAAACCTTCCCCAACCAGAAACCATGGATTCATGGCAGCATTCGCGCAAAACTGAACGTGCGAACCACTGCTTTTAATAAGGGCAAGGTGACCGGAAACATGACCGAATACAAACAGTGTAGCTATTCCCTCCATAAGGCAATCAAACAAGCTAAGCGTCAGTATAGAGACGAAGTAGAGTCGCAATTCAACGGCTCAGTCAATCACGGACTACTCAGTCAATCACGGACTACAAAAGGAAAACCAGCTCCGTCGCGGACCACGATGTCCTGCTCCCAGACAAACTAAACAACTTCTTTACTCGCTTTGAGGACAATGCAGTGCCACTCACACGTTCCGCTACCAAAACCTGCGGGCTCTCCTTCACTGCAGCCGAGGTGAATAAAACATTTAAACGTGTTAACCCTCGCAAGGCTGCAGGCCCAGACGGCATTCCCAGCCGCGTCCTCAGAGCATGCGCAGCCCACCTGGCTGGTGTGTTTACGGACATATTAAATCAATCCTTATCCCAGTATGCTGTTCCCACATGCTTCAAGAGGGCCACCATTGTTCCTGTTCCCAAGAAAGCTAAGGTAACTGAACTAAATGACCATCGCCCCGTAGCACTCACTTCCATCATCATGAAGTGCTTTGAGAGACTAGTCAAGGACCATATCACCTCCACCCTACCTGACACCCTAGACCCACTCCAATTGTCTTACCGCCCCAATAGGTCCACAGACGACGCAATCGCAATCACACTGCACACTGCCCTAACCCATCTGGACAAGAGGAATACCTATATAAGAATGCTGTTCATCGACTACAGCTCAGCATTCAACACCATAGTACCCTCCAAACTCGTCATTAAGCTCGAGACCCTGGGTCTCGACCCCGCCCTGTGCAACTGGGTACTGGACTTCCTGACGGGCCGCCCCCAGGTGGTGAGGGTAGGAAACAACATCTCCACCCCGCTGATCCTCAACACTAGGGCTCCACAAGGGTGCGTTCTCAGCCCTCTCCTGTACTCCCTGTTCACCCATGACTGCGTGGCCATGCACGCCTCCAACTCAATCATCAAGTTTGCAGACGACAGTACAGTTGGTAGGCTTGATTACCAACAACGACGAGACGGCCTACAGGGAGGAGGTAAGGGCCCTCGGAGTGTGGTGTCAGGAAAATAACCTCACACTCAATGTCTACAAAACAAAGAATTTTGTGCAGTTTGGCTACGTATTCACATTGTAAAACCACGATTTGTACCTCTAAATATGCACATTTTCGAACTAAACATATATGTATTGTGTAACATGATGTTATAGGACTGTCATCTGATGAAGTTGGTCAAGGTTAGTGAATAATTTAATATCTTTTGCTGGTTTTTGCGATCGCTACCTTTTGCTCCTGATAAATGGGTTTGTGTGTTTGGCTATTGTGGTAAGCTAATATAATGCTATATTGTGTTTTCGCTGTAAAACACTTAAAAATCTGAAATATTGGCTGGATTCACAAGATGTTTATCTTTCATTTGCTGTACACCATGTATTTTTCATAAATGTGTTATGATGAGTATTTAGGTTTTTCACGTTGCTCTCTGTAATGGCTGTCAAAGTCGTTCTCCTCCTCAGACGAGGAGGAGCATGGATCGGACCAAGATGCGGATTGATAATTGTACATGTTTAATGTAAATAACAAGAAAACACTACAAACTACAAAACAACAAACGTGACATACCTCAAAACAGTCCTGTGTGGTCCAAACACTGACACAGGAAACAAACACCCACAAACTCCCAACACAAAACAAGCCTCCTATATATGAGTCTCAATCAGAGACAACGACTACCATCTGCCTCTGATTGAGAACCCACACTAGGCTGACATAGAAACAGACAAACTAGACACACAACATAGAATTCCCACCCAGCTCACGTCCTGACCAACTAAACACATACAAAACAAGAGAAAACAGGTCAGGAACGTGACACTCTCTGTAATTATTCCGGCTGCTTTGGTGATATTTTTTATGGTAGCTGCAATGTAAAAGAGAGGTAGAGAGGTAAAACTATGATTTATACCTCAAATATGCACATTTTCGAACAAAACATAGATTTATTGTATAACATGTTAATAGACTGTCATCTGGTGAAGTTGTTTCTTGGTTAGTGACTAATTATATCTCTATTTGGTCGGTTTTGTGATAGCTACCTATGCGGTAAAAAAATTGTGAAAATATGCGGTTTAGTCTTTTGCTATTGTGGTTAGCTAATAGAAATACATAGTGTGTTTTCACTGTAAAACATTTTAAAAATCGGAAATGATGGCTGGATTCACAAGATGTGTATCTTTCATTTGGTGTCTTGGACTTGTGATTTCATGATATTTATATGCTAGTATTTACTTGTGGCGCTATGCTAGGCTATGCTAGTCAGCTTTTTTACTGATGAGGATGCTCCCGGATCTGGGATGGTGATGAAGTAGAAGTTAAACTCAGTTTTTCACAATTCCTGACATTTAATCCTAGTAAAAATTCCCTGTCTTAGGTCAGTTATGATCACCACTTTATTTTAAGAATGTGAAAATGTCAATCAACTGAGCATCTGTGGATGAGATGGAACGAGCTATTAAGATCCAAACCCACAACTGAACACAACTATGGGAAGCATTGGAGATAACATGGGCCATCATCCCTGTGGAACGATTCCGCCACCTTGTAGAGTCCATGCCCAGATTAATTGTGGCTGTTCTGAGGACAAAAGTGAGTGCAACTCAATATTGGAAGGTATTCCTAATGTTTTGCGTATGTTTTAGTTCATTTATTGATTTAAACAATTTTTTATTTAACTAGGCAAGTCAGTTAAGAACAAATTCTTATTTACAATGATGGCCTACCCGGCCAAACCCGGTGTAACAAGTGCGCTGAGA
>NW_019943675.1:117443-124314 GCF_002910315.2 Salvelinus sp. IW2-2015 | reverse complement strand
AATCCTGTTCTGTTGTTCTATTGGACACTAGATCCGTTCTGTTGTTCTATTGGACACTGATCCTGTTCTGTTGTTCTATTGGACACTAGATCCTGTTCTGTTGTTTGATTATTGTGGACACTAGAATTCTGGTCTGTATCTCTGTTGTTCTATTGGACACAGAGTTCTCTGACTGTTCTGTTGGTTCTATTGGACACTAAGATCCGTTTCGTTGGAGAGTAGATCCCATTCTGCAGTTCTATTGGACACTAGATCCTGTTCTATTGGACACTAGATCCTATTCTGTTGTTCTATTCGGACACTAGATCCTGTTCTATCGGCACTAGATCCTGTTCTGTTTTCATTGGACACTAGATCCTGTTCTGTTGTTCTATTGGACAACTAGATCCTGTTCTTATCGACACTAGATCCTGTTCTGTTTTCATTGGACACTAGATCCGTCTTCGGACACAGTCCTGTTCTATCGACACTAGATTGTTCATAGGACACTAGATCCCGTTCTGTAGTTCTATTGGACACTAGATCTGTTCTATCGGACACTAGATCCCTGTTCTGTTGGACAGTAGATCCCGTTATGTAGTTCTATCGGACACATAGATCCTGTTCTGTTGTTCTATTGGACACTAGATCTTTCTGTTGTTCTATGGACACTAGATCGTTCTGTTGTTCTATTGACACTAGTTTCTGTTCTGTGTTTTCTATTGGAACTAGATCCTGTTCTGTTTCTATGGACACTGATCCTGTTCTGTTGTTCTATTGGACACTACATCCTGTTCTGTTGTTCTATTGGACACTAGATCCTGTTCTGTTGTTCTATTGGAGAGTAGAATCAGTTGTGTTAAATGTTTTTTGAACTAAAATGTGTCTTGCTTGTGAATCATTGAATGTGTATGTATAGCTATTTAATTAAACCTTTCTCAGCTGTGCAAAAGTTCATCAGTTAAACAGCCTTCCGTATTTGCATGATATTTACTGTTACAGCTCTGCCTCAGAGATTGGTGGAAATAAGAATTATGAGGAAATTCACTATTTATACAGAGAGAAGGTGAATTCACTATTATACAAGAGAAGGTGAATTCATATTTTTACAGAGGAAGGTGAAATTCACTATTTATACAGAGAAAGGTGAAATTCACTATGTATACAGAGAGAAGGTGAAATTCACTATGTATACAGAGAGAAGGTGAAATCACTTGTACAAGAGAGAAGGTGAAATTCACTAATTGATACAGAGAAAGGGTAAATTCACTTGTAACAAGAGAGAAGGTGAATTCACTATGTATACAGAGAGAAGGTGAAATTCACTATGTAACGAGAGAGTGAAATTCACTATGTATACAGGAGAAGGTGAAATTCACTATGTATAAGAGAGAAGGTTGAAATTCACTATGTATACAGAGAGAAGGTGAAATTCACTATGTATATCAGAGAGAAGGTGAATTCACTATGTATACAGAGAGAAGGTGAAATTCACTATGTATACAGAGAGAAGGTGAAAAGTTCACATATTTTATACAGAGAGAAGTGAACTTCACTATTTATACAGAGAGAAGGTGAAATTCACTATGTATACAGAGAGAAGGTGAAATTCACATTTATACAGAGACAAGCTGAAATTCACTATGTATACAGAGAGAAGGTGAAATTCACTATGTATACAGAGACAAGGTGAAATTCACTATTTATACAGAAGAGAGGTGAAATTCACTATTTATACAGAGAGAAGGTGTGAAATTCACTATTTATACAGAGAGAAGGTGAAATTCACTATTATACAGAGAGAAGGTGAATCACATTTTCAGAGAGAAGGTGAAATCACTATGTATAGAAGAAGGTGAAATTCACTATGTATACAGAGAGAAGGTGAAATTCACTATGTATACAGAGACAAGGTGAAATTCACTATTTATACAGAGAGAAGGTGAAATTCACTATTTATACAGAGAGAAGGTGAAATTCACTATTTATACGAGAGAAGGTGAAATTCACTATGTTATACAGAGAGAAGGTAAATTCACTATGTATTCAGAGAGAAGGTGAAATTCACTATGTATACAGAGACAAGGTGAAATTCACTATGTATTAGGGGTGAAACGGTTCACAAAACTCACGGTTGGTACGATACGGTACAGTGGTGTCACAGTTCGGTAACGGTTTCGATACATAGACAAAATAAATGCCTGAGAAATATGTAATTTGTATTTTAGATTTTCCATTTATTATAATAGTAAACATATGGAAAGAAAGGCACACAAAAACAGCAATGCCTGCCATTAACATTAAATAAAATAGTCCTTGAAAACCGAACTTCAACAGAGTGCGTAGTCCAGCAGCATACAGTTGAAGTGGGAAGTTCATACACTCAGGTTGGAGTCATTATAAATCGTGGGTCAGAAGTTTACATACACTTCGGTTGGAGTCATCCTTGGGAACAATTTCCAAACGCCTGAAGGTACCATGTTCATCTGTACAAACAATAGTACGCAAGTAAAACACCATGGGACCATGCAGCCGTCAAACCACTCAGGAAGGAGACGCGTTCTGCCTCCTAGAGATGAACGTACTTTGATACGAAAAGTGCTAATCAATCCCAGAACAACAGCAAAAGACCTTGTGAAGTGCTGGAGGAAACAGGTACAAAAGTATCTATATCCACAGTAAAACGAGTCCTATATCGACATAACCTGAAGGCCGCTCAGCAAGGAAGAACTGTTTGGCCATAATGACCATGTTGTGTTTGGAGGAAAAGGGAGGCTTGCAAGCCGAAGAACACCATCCCAACTTTGAAGCAACAGGGTGTTACGTTCGTCGTATAGAGGAGACCAAGGCGCAGCGTGATATAATACATCTATTTTAATTAATTAAATAAACACGAAACAAACTAACAACAAACGAACGTGAAGCTATTTAAAAACAAGTGCTGACATGCAACTACATATAGACAATAACTCACAAAACCTAAATGGAAAATGGCAACCTAAATAGGATCCCAATCAGAGACAACGATAAACAGCTGCTCTGATTGGGAACCAATTCAGGCCACCTAGACCTACATTACCTAGACATACAAAATCCATAGATAAACAAAACCCTAACAAGACAAAAACACACATACCCACCTCGTCACACCCTGACCTGACCAAAATAATACAGAAAACATAGAAAACTAAGGTCAGGGCGTGACAACGGGGTGTTGCGTCATGTTTGCTGCAGTGCACTTCACACATAGATGACATCATGAGGTAGGAAAATTATGTGGATATATTGAAGACATCAGGAAATGGACAATGACCCAAGCATACTTCCAAAGTTGTGGCAAAATGGCTTAAGGACAACATAGTCAAGGTATTGGAGTGGCCATCACAACCCTCACCTCAACCCTGTAGAAAATTTGTGGGCAGAACTGAAAAAAGTGTGTGCGAGCAAGAGCCTACAAACCTGACTCAGTTACACCAGCTCTATCAGGAGGAATGGCCAAAATTCACCCAACTTATTGTGGGAAGCTTGTGGAAGGCTACCCAAAACGTTTGACCCAAGTTAAACAATTTAAAGGCAATGCTACCAAATACTAATTGAGTGTATGTAACTTCTGACCCACTGGGAATGTGATGAAATAAATTAAAGCTGATAAAAATAATTCTCTCTAATATTATTCTGAACCACTGGCGACTGGGCAGGCCACTGCCCTGGCGACTGGGCAGGCCACTGCCCTAGCGACTGGGCAGGCCACTGCCCTGGCGACTGGGCAGGCCACTGCCCTGGCGACTGGGCAGGCCACTGCCCTAGCGACTGGGCAGGCCACTGCAGTAAGCTGAATTCACTGTCATGTTTGTGGAACCATTCCTTGACAATCCTAGCCTTGTGGCATGGGGCTGAAAAAAATCTATTTGCAGATGGATACACTGCTGCCATGAAGGGATGCATCTGATTGGCAATGATGTTCCGATATCCTGTGACATTCAAACATTGCTCCACTTTTATCAAGGGGTCCAATGTGTGCCATGAAAACACACCCCACACCATCATACCAACAAGCTGCAATGTTGGCACGCGACATGGGTGCATGTACTCATGGTATTCTCCATACCCTAGTCCTCCCATCAGAGTGAAACAGCAGGAATCGGGATTCATCAGACCAGGAAATGTTTTTCCAGCGTTTTCGTTCCTTAGCTCACTGCAACACACAGTTTTTTGTTTTTTTTCTGAAAGAAGTGGAACTCTTTAAGGTTGTGTCAAGGTATGACAAGTTGTGCATTATTTTATGGGTCTTTGGGGAGCAATGTTGTACTGGACTGTCGGTTTGATTAACTGTAGCCCATCTGTTGCTCTGCACAGCTTTCTCTGTCCTCTTTCATCAATGACCCATTGGCTGGATGTTCTTTGGGTGGTAGGACTGTTGAGTGTGAAAAACCCAGCAGCATTGCAGTTCTTGACACACGCAAACCAGTGCGCCTGGCATTTACTACCATACCCTGTTCAAAGGCACTTAAATATTTTGTCTTGCCCATTCACCCTCTGAATGACACACATACACAATCCATGTCTCAATTGTCTCAAGGCTTAAGAATCCTTCTTTAACCACCTGACTCCTCCCCTTCATCTACACTGATTTTAAGTGGATTTAACAAGTGACATCAATAAGGGATCATAACTTTCACCTTGATTCACCTGGTCCGTCTGTGTCGTGGAAAGAGTCCTAATGTCTAGTACACTCAGTGTACATACATGATGTTAATGAAGCTCAGATTCCAATACATAAAATTTGCTAGCTACAAACACACAGCTAACTGATTTAACTCATCAATAAACAACATACATTATACATAGCTCAATATCTACTGCTATCCATACTTTATACATAGCTCAATATCTACTGCTATCCATACATTATACATAGCTCAATATCTACTGCTATCCATACATTATACATAGCTCAATATCTACTGCTACCTGCTATCCATAACATTTATACATAGCTTCAATATCTACTGCTATCCATACATTATAACATAGCTCAATATCTACTGCATCAATATATTATCTGTATAATTACTGAAAGTACAATATGCAATTCTTTAGAATCTAGAACATAGAATCTAGAATCTAGAACCCTGACACTAACTAAAGCCTAACCCTACCTGTGTGTGTGTTGTGTGTGTGTGTGTGTGTGTGTGTGTGTGTGTGTGTGTGTGTGTGCTGCGTTGCGTTATCCAATCAGTGTCTTCATACAGGCAGGCCCACTGAAGGGCCAGTTGTACTGGTTATGAACAGGGCCGTTGACGTTACACTCGAAAAGGAGAACATGGGAAACCAGTATCCAGCGCGCGGCTGTGTTGGACCCCTGGTGTTGGCCAGAGTGTGGTAGTTACAAGAACAGCCTGTGGTGATGTAGAAAGCTATGAACACATCTATGGAGTATGTGCTCATGAGCCGCCAGGATGAAGAAGAATACCAAACAGATTCAGTACCCAGGAGATGGTTGGATCAGGTGCCAGCTACGAGGAGTATCTACAGGAAATATACATGATATACAGAGATAATCAGACATTTATAATATCCCTCTCTGATCTCTAGTAGGGCATTTGTAATCAGCACTTGTGACAAATTTTTGTTACACGCACACAGTACGACTCACACTTCTGTGATGAAGAAGTTGAGTATGGTGAGTACCACAGTGTGACCAGAGACATGTAATCTCCACAGGTATCCACTCCATTCAAGCGTCATGCCAAAGCCACTCCATATATTCTAAACACCCTCTGACCTTTAGACCACAGTATCAACATACATCTACAGCACGGCACGCACGCACGCACGCACCACGCACGACGCACGCACGCCACCACGCACGCACGCACGCACGCACGCACGCACGCACGCACGCACGCACGCCCCGCACGCACGGCACGCACGCACGCACGCACGCACACGCACGCAGCGCACCGCACGCACACACACACACACACACACACACACACCACACACACCACCCACCCACCCACCCACCCACCCACCCACCCACCCACCACCCACCCACAACACACACACACACACTACACACACACACCAACACACACCACAACAACACACACACACACACACACACACACACACAACACAACACACACACACCACACACACACAGTGTTAGCAATGATCTAATAACCCAGTTATAATAACCCAGTCATCAGACTCTGCCCTTTAATCCACCATCACCAGGTAGTCTGGTGTGTAGTATGTGGTCCCCACCTTACTGGAGCACTGTAGGTGTTGTCCAGGTACAGAGAGGGAGGTAACAAACATGGTGACGCAACGCAGCAGGAACACTGTTCCAATCAGAGAACACAGACGCCGCAATATGAAATAGACCTAGAGAGAGAGAGAGACATTATAGACTAGAGAGAATATTATAGACCTAGAGAGAGAAGAGAGAGATATTATAGACCTAGAGAGAGAGAAGAGAGATATTATAGACCTAGAGAGAGATGAGAAGAGAAATATAAGACCGAGAGAGAGAGAGAAGAGAGAGATATGATAGACCTAGAGAGAGAGAGAGAGAGAGATATGATTAGACCTAGATGATGAGAAGACGAGAAGAGATATATAGACCTGAGAGAGAGAGAGAGAGAGAGCACAGTCTGGCCTATAGAGACCGGTCGTCACAGACAAACCTGGCTGCCCAGGGAGGACAGGCTGTGCTCACTCTGCTCCAGGGAGAGTAGAGACAGAAGTGCATTTCCTACTACACCTGTGACAAATACTCAGACCTAAAGAGCATATTTCTTTCCCAAAATTATAATTCAATACAAAGAATTTGAAACTATAAAAGATGAAAAAAAATTCAAATATTTGTTGGGTGAAAAGCCAAAAG